>NC_084903.1:0-300000 GCF_949316345.1 Pungitius pungitius
GATTTTGGGTGCTTTAAGGCGGACCCCAGGGGCCACCCTGCGCCCATTAAAAAAAACCCTTTTCTTTCGAGTAGAGGCCTCCAGAGCAGGGGCCCGGGCATCACACGGCCCACTGCCCCCCCAACCGAAGCCTTATTGGGTCACATTTAAAGCTTTTTGGGGGTGGCAGGGCTGAAACTTAAAGGAATTGACGGAAGGGCACCACCAGGAGTGGAGCCTGCGGCTTAATTTGAACTCACCAGGCCCGGCCCGGACACGGACATTCGCCGTACATTGGCAGGGGCCCGGGCATCACACGGCCCACTGCCCCCCAACCGAAGCCTTATTGGGTCACATTTAAAGCTTTTTGGGGGTGGCAGGGCTGAAACTTAAAGGAATTGACGGAAGGGCACCACCAGGAGCGGAGCCTGCGGCTTAATTTGAACTCACCAGGCCCGGCCCGGACACGGACATTCGCCGTACATTGGTCTGGGACACGGAGCTGACGCTCTGCCATTCGCCGTACATTGGCATGGGACACGGAGCTGACGCTCTGCCATTCGCCGTACATTGGCATGGGACACGGAGCTGACGCTCTGCCATTCGCCGTACATTGGCCTGGAGCTCCAAGGCTGAGACACAGGCCTGACATTCAGACATTTACCATACACTGCCTGGAGCTCCAAGGCCGAGACACAGAGCGGACATTCAGACATTTACCATACAGTGTATTGGCGCATATGAGACAGTCCCATTGCCCGGACATTAGCGCCCTACACCGTTACAAATGACACATTTTGGGAGTGAAAACCCTAACCCTAACACCAATAGAGATGACTTGAGGCTTGAAGGCAAAATTAATGGGTAATATACTCCTAAACATAACCACTAGGACTCACCTGCAATCCACAAACATGGACTATGTTATTTTTCATCTGTGTGTACAATACTGAATGCAATTGTTTTAATATAATGCACTTTATTGATAACGCCAAGAGGGATGATTTAATGTTAGAATAATAAAACAATATTAAAGGGTAAAGTACCGATTTCATTACAATACCGGAAGTAGGCCGAAAGTGGTCATATCCCCGGCTACTGGTCGACGCCATCTTGCTTCTCCTGGCCGCTGGAGGAGCAACAGCTCCCGGCCCTGCGCTCCACAATGTAGCCGATAAATGCTGTTTATTGTCCCTGAAGAAGACCGAAACCTGGTCGAAACGTTGGATGTACAGTAAGATGATTCTCATGTTTTGTCTGACTCAAGAAAAATAAACAACTTTTTCTCCGTTTTTTTTTGCTAAAAGCTAAGTTTTGCAAAAGTTAAATGAACATGCTAAGCGGGCCTGTAGGCTTACTGAGGCTATCCTAGCACGAACCGCTAGTGAGTCCAGAGACACTGAGGCGAACCACGCACGACATGAGGCGAATGCAGACGCGGCACGAGGTGAAAAGATGGAATTAGAACATCAAAACGGGGCTGCTACGGGAGAGAGGACGCGAGGTGACCAGCAGAGGGAGCCAGAGACCGCGAGGTGCAACCCCAGCCAAGCTGCAACACGGCTGCTGATGGAGGTGATGGCTTCTGCTTTATTGACAATATTGGATTTAATTTATGAACAATAAACAACGAGAAGAGCTGGAGGCTGGAGACGCAGGACAACAGGTGTCTGTCTGGATGTTCGGGACTGCTGGACTGATTCTGGTTTGATGGACCGTGCATTAGACAGTGTGCTGTTTTTACAGTAACACTGTCACAACCTCCTTTACCCCTAACCCTAAATGGAGGTCATTGTCAGTAACAGTTCTTGAGTCTCAGGAAAGATGGACCACAACACAGAGACGAGCGGCTGAGAGAGAGTGGATCCGGAAACTGGACACGAAGCAGCCGTATGGGCTGAACGAACATTAGGGGGCCTAGAGTTGGGCCTAGTGATGGACAGCACACTGGGAGCGGTGTTGCCTTAGCAACACGGCTGCCCCAAAACCCTAACCTAACCCTAACCCTCACTCGATTTCACAGGATCTGTGCAGCGGAGCGGGATGTTCGGTTGGCCACCAAGACCTTGTTCCAGGTCCTTCTACACCGGGGCTACAGTCGCACCTTCCTCCGTAACATCAACAAGGAAGTCCAGCAGGACTTCCAACGAGGAAGAAGAAGGGAGGATAACTCTACTCACCATCTGGTCCCCTTCGCTGCGACTTTCTTCCCGGCTTCCAGGAACTTTACCTCTGCCATCAAGGCTAATTTTCGGAGGGCACAGGACCGCCTACTGGCATTGGCCAACTTTAGGGTAATCTCTGCAAATAGGAGAAACCTTAATCTTAAAGATCTCCTGGTTCACACCTCACTCCATAAACCACACACCAACAATAACAATGACTTTTCTATGTACTTTCACACTATTTCCATCATCACTAATTCACACACTTACCTGGAGGCACCTGTTTGGCACCTCACCAAGCCGGATTCACGGAACCTGGTCTACTGTATTCAATGTGGTTTCTGCGGGATGAGTTATATTGGTCAAACCAAAAACACACTCCTGGAAAGATTAAAACAACATCTGTACCATATTAAAAAACAGAAAAGACATACCTAACTGTATGATCACTTTGTTGAACATGGTGCACGTAACTTGAAGATCGCAGGGTTGGAAGCAGGTTCCTGGTGGACAAAGGGACAACGCCTCTTTAAAGAGCAGAATTGGATCCGCAAATTGAATACTGTACATCCTTACGGATTGAATTCTTATTAGGCTTTTTCTCATCCAATCTAACTAGGAGAGACCCTTATTTGTGTGTCCTACTTTTCACATATTGTGCATTTGGGATTTAGTGAGCCCGTGCATTTATTTCTGTTTTTACAGTCAGACTATCTTTTCTACCCCCTAACCCTTCTTGAGTTGCAGAAGATGAAGTTTGCCAGCCGCTTGTTTACTCAGAAATGCCGAGTTTGGAACTACAAGGACATCTGCAAAAGCTTCCCCCATAAATCCTGCCGTCTAGTGCTGCTGAAGGAGCTACGTGAACGGGGCTGCTTGGTGGAAAATGAGCCAGAAGATGTGGATATCGAAGAAGGCGATGACACCATTCCTGCCTCGGCATCTGCAGCCGTCTCTACCTCCGCAACAAATGCAGCGTCGCCCTCAGAGCCAGAATCCACGTCGTCGCCCTGCTCTTCGAATGAAGATGCAGGGCCATGTGATCCAACATGGCAAAAGTAAGTAACCCATGGGCATTGTGGGGAATTTAAGCATCTTTGGGTTATTTTTTCCTGCGATGTAGTAGGGTCTCATCTCTCCTGCCGTGCTGCGTTTTTAGAAGTCTTGATACAATGTACATTTTTTGCAGTCATCATTTTGTAGTAAAAGTTCAGCTGCATTTCCTTGCTTATAAGGAAGCTGTGTGTGGCCTTGCATAAAATACCTATAATTTTCATGAATTCTTTATTTTACAGAGATCTTCCTGCTGCGACGACATCAGTGCGGATCAAAATGAAAGAGGCTGGTCTGTACAACAAGTTCTCCACCGATGAAAAGCTCCTTTTGGACTTTAAAAAGTACCTGATGGATGACTTGAATGTCAACAACTGCCAACAAGAGGTAAGATGTCTAAACACCTCAGTTGTCAGAACATTGATTTCAAACTGTAGTTTATTATCAAGATGTTAACGCTGATCTTTATTTATCGTTATTCTCTTTCCAAGGTTGACAACGTTTCCCGTTTCCTGCGGTATATGCAGCCGACTGGGGACGCGGTTACGCTGGAATTTCTTAAAGAGTACAGAGACCAGAGACTTTTCAACGGTCTCAAGGGCGCTGAGCTGAGTGCAGCGACTGTACTAAATTATATAAAAAACATTCTGAGATTTGTAGAATACCTTAAAAATAGGTTGGACCTAGACGTTTCCAACTTGGATTTAAGAAACAAGTGCCAGGCTTACCGAGAACTGGTTGAGACACTAAGAAAGGCCATCTCAAAGACCCATTCCAGGGACGTGCTCTCCACACGGTAATTTGGGGATTTTTATATTGATTCATCTATTTTATGTTTGCTCCTATAATCTTAAGGGTGGAATTTTAAAATAATACTTTCTTTTTCTCCATTTTTTCCATCTAGATACTCACGGTTTGTGGACGGCACACGCAGCCTGAAAGAGTGCCAGCGTGTTCTGCATGTCGCTGAAGCCGACTTCCTGAATACATTTCGAAAGAGTGTCGCTGCGGAGGGCTCTGATGGCATCTCGGAATCTGAAAGGACCAACTACAGATACTATTGCGAAGCGATCTTGGTGCTTCGGCACTTTCAGCGCCCAGGAGCAGTAGAAGGCTTTACTGTGAGTATACTGTAACAGCGTGAAGGAGTCCCTTTGACACGCTCCAATAGATATATGGCCATATATTCATATATTTTCATTGCTTTGCAGGTGCGCGAGTGGGTCGACCGGAAGATCTGCAACAACAGCTTTGTGATTGGAATCCGTGATCACAAAACGGCAACATCGCAGCTGGCTACCTTTGCAATTACACAAGAGGAGGAGGCGGCTATAAGTTCTATACCAAACAAATTTACTTAACCTCGATGTGTAGTATGATACAATGTGTGTGTCTTTTGCTGTCAAGTGACTGTTTCTTGTTCTCCACAGTGGTTTCAAGCATATTACGAACCTCGATGTGTAGTATGATACAATGTGTGTGTCTTTTGCTGTCAAGTGACTGTTTCTTGTTCTCCACAGTGGTTTCAAGCATATTACGAAACAATTCAGATCAAATATATAAATCCTTCCTATCATTGAGAGGAAATCCAATTCACAGTGTCACAAGTGACCTCTTTCGTCTGCATACGAGGTGTGTAGCTAATTGTAATCCATCTCATGATGTGTATATATGATGTGACTGACTTTGTGTACCATATTAAATGAGCCACTCCCATCATAATTAACTGTTGTATGTTGTTGCTGCAGCTACAAGGTGCAGAACACAACAAGCCAGGAGGTCAGGAGGGTGGCTGAGACGGAGGCAGATTCCATCTTTTCGGCCAGCCAGAAGGAGGGTGTGGCACGCTATATGGCTCACACCACTGCCGTGGCGCAAAAGCACTACAGAATGCTTACGGCAGAAGCTGTTGTGGAGACCTCTGTATTGCTGGCAAAGTTGTCCGAGTAGGTTTCTTCATCTTTTTAATGGATACATTGGAGAATTGCTACCATGCTGTGTGAGTTTGTGTAATCGTTTAAATCCTAATTTTACTCCTTTCTACACAAAGAGCCAGCCAATTGGAGAAGACTTATGAACAAGACGTCCGCTCTTCAACAAAGAGATACGACGAGTTTACAACGTTGTTTCCGGTGATGACTGACGGCATGTCACCGTCAAAGAAGCGAAGAACCGAAGCTGGTTTCCCAAACGACCGCACGCGAGCAGAGCAGTACGTCAAGCGGAAAAAACATCTTCTCTGTAAGTACTCCAACCCATGAATACAACTGAGTGGAAAATAACTCAAACCCAGCAATTCAGTTGGTTTTACTTGCATGACTGAATATATATATTCATATATTCTGATTCTTTCCATCAGCACGTTTCACAATTCGCAAACCGTCGGTCGAGAAGGTGGGGAGCTATATTGCTATGGAAGGCTGGCTAACCAACTGCCCCGCTCCAGATGAGATTTCAAGAATGTGGAAGCCAGCCTCCAGAGAAGCTGTGGAGGACTACAAAATCATCCTCAGAAGTGTTATGACCCAGAGGTGGAATGGCGTTGTCCTCAAACACTTCAGTAAATACAAAATATTTATTTTATTTAACAGGAACACTGAAATGAAATCTGTTTATGCAGTAGATATTTCGAAACACCCTAAAATGTCATGTTTTCTGGATTACAGGAGTGGTTGCCAACAAGAATTTTGCCAAAGGGGACATCCTTTGTAGAGGATGTAGGAGGAGATTCCTCTCGCACACCGCAGGGTCCCCCATCCCCCAGGACCACAGAATTATTCCAGCCTACAGGAGAAACAAAAATCTACAGGACCATCTAGTTAAAGCCAAAATCAAACCTCTGCAGCATATGAGACCTAAAATTCAACACAATTATTTTAAACATAGAAAATGGTTCAGGAGCTACAGCACCAGGGAGGTTTTCCTGAACCTGACTAGGGGGAACATCCACTGTAAAAACTGTGTGTATTTGATAACGTGTACACAATGTGGCTTGCAATATGTGGGGGAGACGGGGAACTCCATCAGCACCCGCTTTACCCAACATAAATACAACATCACCAAAAAGAAAAAAACACAGACACCACTGGTAACACATTTCATTACACATGGGTGGAAAGCTGTCTCAGTTTGTGTGATTGAGTGGAACCCCAGGTGGAGCGCTCCCCAGAGAAGGAGAGCGGAGAGGGTGTGGATCGCCAGATTAAAAACCAGGCATCCTACAGGCCTTAACGAGGACTGAGAGCTGCGGGCTGTGAGGCAGTGCTGGACAGTGCATCGATGGTCCTGTTTACAGGACTATCACAACTCTTTAACCCCTAACCCACTGAAATTGACCTCTGGTCCTCCATGGTACCAGGCTCTCCCGGCATGCCCGGGCCCCCACACTTAAGCACCCCCCCTCGGACTAGACCCTTAAGCCCGCCGCCCTGGAGGTCCGCGCCCCCGATAGTCTATGCAGGGACGCAACGAACCGTCTTTCTTCCTAACGAAGAAGAAACCGGCCCCTGCGGGGGACGCGGAGGGAGCGATGGTGCCGGCGTTGAGTGAGTCGGACAGGTACCTCTCGAGCGCCTCGCGTTCGGGAGCGGATAAGGAGTATAGTCTACCCCGCGGAGGCGTTGTGCCCGGGAGAAGGTCTATACTGCAGTCATACCGGCGGTGAGGGGGGAGAGAAGTGGCCCGGGAACGACTGAACACCTCCCGCAAATCATGATACTCCTCCGGTACTCCTGACAAATCACCTGGCTCCTCCTGAAAAACAGCAGCAGAAGAGACAGGGGGCACGGCAGAGGACACACAATCAACATGACACGACAGTTTCCACGAGATTACAGAGCCGTTAGCCCAGTTAATCTGGGGGTTATGAAGGACTAGCCATGGGTGGCCTAATACCGCCGGAGTATAGGGGGAACGGAAAATCAGGAAGTCTATAGTCTCTCTATGATTTCCTGAAACAGTGAGAGTCGTAGGGTCTTTCTCTGCACCATGGGAAGGGAGCTACCATCAAGAGCGAACAGGGGGGTGGGGTAATGCATGTCTGCGAGGGGAATACCTTGTTCTAGAGCCCAAGTCTCGTCAATGACGTTCCCCTCTGCTCCTGAGTCAACCAATGTGGCGCAGGAGGCAGATGATCCCAGCCACTGGAGATGTACTGGAAGAGAGGTGCAGGACTTAGAAGGAGAGGACCCGGATGTAGCGCTCGTCAGCAACCCTCCGCCTACTGACGAGCGGTGGCTTTTACTGGGCACTTTGAGGCAAAATGGCCAGCCGCAGCACAGTACATGCACAGGCGGTTCATAATCCTGCGCTGTCGTTCTTGTGGAGATATACGGAGCCCCCCCAGCTGCATTGGCTCAGGATCAGCAGGAGATGGTTGCGGAGGGGGTGCTGCCGCAGAGGCCGGAAGTGGCATCGAGGGCATCGGGGGCCTCACGGGCAAGGATCTCATCCTTGAGCTCAGGGTTAAGGCCCTCGAGGAAACGGGCGACGAGGGCCGTCTCGTTCCAACCACTAGTGGTGGCCAGGGTGCGGAATTCAATAGAGAAGTCCGTGACAGATCTTCCTCCTTGGCGCAGCGTCGATAGGAGGCGGGATGCTTCGTCTCCGTGTGCAGACCGGTCGAAAACTGATCATCTCTCCCTTGAAGAGGGAAAACTCAGACATGCAGTCTGCCTCTACCTCCCAGTTAGCCACCGCCCACTCTCTTGCGCCCGTCGAGAAGGGAAATAACGTAGGCCACTCTGGACCTCTCCCTGGCATAAGTGGACGGCTGGAGAGAAAAAACAACCTCGCATTGGGTGAGGAAAGCTCGACACTGTTCTGGCTCACCCGAGTAGCAAGGCGGGTTGTTAATTTGCGGCTCAGATGAGGTACGCGCCCCGGTCGACCCAGTAGCCTCGAGGCGATGGAGGTGGAACTGCTGGGTGAGGTCCAAGATCTGGGCGGTCAGGGAGTCTATGGTCCGTCTTGCGGAAGATAGATCCTCTTCGTGTTTGCCCAAGAGGGCTCCCTGAAGTTCGACGGCCTGGTGGAGAGGATTGCCACTCGCCTGGTCCATCTTCTGGTCGGATTATTCTGTTATGATGGAATGATGGGAAACCAGGAGCGAGATGCAGTAGAGAGTCTTTTAATGGTCAAAAGAAAAACAGTCCTCAATAACGAATAAACTCAAAGTCCTCTGGCGTTGGCCGGAAACATAACAAAAGCAGACAGGAGAAACCAGGAACTTAGGGGCATAAGGATTACTCCCGTGAGGACAGCGTTCGGGGATCCCGGGGTGCTCCTTACCAGCCGGGTCTAGCAGAGAGGTGTAAGCAGATGAGCTGCCGGGGGCGCGCGCCGGTCGGGCACTCTGTGGAAAGGCACAGTCACAAATACGCGGACGGTAAAGGTGCAGGACAAGACAGGGCGAGACGAGTGCTGACGCGTGTGTCTACATTCATGGAATAATCCGACAACAAGACAAGGCTAGAGGGAGGGAATAAGAAGCAGGCAAAATCAGGTGGAAGAGGTTTCAGGTGAGACAATGATGAGGACGAGAGGGGAATCAGCTGTGAGGGATAATGAGGGGAGAGAGAGAGCAAGGGCAGGGGGTGTTTGCCTGAGAGTACCACAAGAGGGAGACAGGGGACAAGGAGGGAAGAGGAAGCCAGGGTCATGACAGAAACTAAGTCAGAATCGTAATATAAGGCCAGAAGCCCAGAGGGTCTCTGGGTCTTTGCTTATTGTTCCGATTTTGGGTGCTTTAAGGCGGACCCCAGGGGCCACCCTGCGCCCGTTTTGTGAAACCCACTTTTTAGGAACAGAGGCCTCCAGAGCAAGTGCCCAGGCATCACACGGCCCACTGCCCCACCACCCGAACCCTTATTGGGTCACATTTTGAGCTTTTTGGGGGTGGCAGAGGCGTAATTTTACAGTTTGCTGATTTTCACCCACGGCTCATTTGTAAGCTTAAAGCAAACTTAAAGGAATTGACCGAATGTTTGTGAATTACCTGGGCGCGATTACACTCTGCCTTTTGCCATACATTGGCTCCAGCTCCATGGCCGGGACACAGAGCTGACGCTCTGCCATTCGCCGTACATTTGCTCCAGCTCCATGCCCGGGACACAGAGCTGACATTATGCCTTTTGTCATACACTGAACAGGGCCATACGAGTCAGTACCACTGACCGGACATTAGCGCCCTAGACCATTACAAATGATATATTTTGAGAGTGAAAACCCTAACCCTTCATCTCGGAATACACGGGCAATAAATCGGTCCTGTACGCCGCAAGCTTTCCTGTACACGACCTGCCTACAAAGGTATCAGTCCCTCAGCTCCAGGATTTGCTCACTCATTCTTTCCACCGGGTCAGTGGTCAGCGGGTCCAGGGATTCTCTGGAATGATATGCGTGTGGCCTGTGCCTAGCCGTGGGTCTCTATACAAACTGCGAAGCCGTTGGGCGACACGGGGAGATTCATGTGACATTCCTACCACCTAACCCCCTAACCCCGCTTTAACCAAAGATCTACATATTTGTGACCGCAGAATTAATCGAGCTTGACCTCCCATGATACACCTGGCCGGTGACCTCAAGAGGGTGCGGCACGTTCTGACTTCCTTTTGCCAGTGGACCCCAATGAGAGAAGACCTCGTTTAAAGCCGCTCTTCACTTGTTGCTAGTTTTAACTTGTTCAACCTGAAGAAGATTCAACTAGAATCGAAACGTTGTTGTTTTGTTTTATTTATTTGTTTATTGCTTTTCCAAAATAAATGGTAAAGACTTTCGAGTTTACATTTTTTTGAACAAAGGCGAAATAAGTTTAGCACCCAGTATGACGCGACATGAATACCGTGGAGACGACGGTCAACTACAGGAGGGGACGCCAAGTTCGCGAACGGAGCCGAGAGAGAAACGCCGGCCCCTCATCGGACCATAGAGGTAGAGAAACGGTTAGAAGCTATCGGGGAATTAACGACGAGGGGAGTAGACATGGAAGGGAGCGCGGCGCGCTGACGTCACGACACCCCAGACTCCCCATACAGACGACCGGCGCGTTCCCGACGACGTCACCGTACTCCCTCCCGACGACGACACCGGACTCCCTCCCGACAACGGACATACGCATCGGTAACGAGAGGGGAACGTTATCGTAACGAACGGACCTCCCCCAGACGCACGGGAGCGCAACAGCGCGACCGACGGGACACATCGGGTCGTGGAGATGGCAGGCGCGCACCAGACGTTGAAGAGAGACGGGAACAGAGAAGTTGGGACACCACTGGACAGCAGGGGAGAGAACGTGCGGTGGACCACGGATTCTCTCGCCGCCCACATAACAGAGATGTGGGGACGAGGAGCGCTCGTGAATATTCACCGCCCCGCCCCCGACACAGAAACGAGGGGTCCCGGAGACACACGACGCCCACTCGGAGCCGCAGGGGCACGCCCACACGACACGGAGAGAGGAGATGGAGGGACGAACAGCTGGATAACCGCAGCAGAGGAGACGCCCATCCCAGGTCAGAAGATCCCGAATTTGTACAGAAATGCCATGCGGTAAACAGAATAATTAAAATCATTCACCATGCAGCAAATGTCAATGAGAAGGCCCCGGCATCCATAGAAAAGATGAGGCAGCATCTGTCCACTTATATTAAACCAGCGGTGCCAAATAAAAATACACAAACCCAAATTGAAACAAATGCAAAAAATTGGGCGGAGGCCACAGTCTATATCCTACAAGAACATTACATACAAGCACTCGAGACAGAGATTTATGAACTGCGGAAACTCCGCACACCTGACTGTGAGGCCCCTCTTGATGTGGCTACAAAATGGGCTAGGAGACACTTTGGCCGCAGGTTGACCGATGACACGCTGACCAAAACACGGGTGGCCATCACGACGGCGTTTAATCATCCCCCGGAACAAAAGACAACAGCAGACCGGACGGAGGACAGGAGACCCAGCCAGAGCACCAGCAGGACGGCGGGGACCACCGTGACCACGGCACAGGTGCACAGAGCATCCTCCCCAGCACCAGCGAACCTAGTGACACCGACGGGACTGGAAGGTGAGCACTCTGCACACAATGTTTCCTCTATTGCAGCAGATTTGGACTTTTCACTGCACCTGGTGGACGACGAGCAGCAGGAGGAGGATTCAGCAGCATCCACCTCTCATCGCCACGCAGCAGAGGTCCCGACACACCGGGAGTCATCACCGGTGAGAGAGAGAGCTTCACCAAAGCCCCCCCGCTCCCCTTCGACCAACAGGATGGGAGGGGGGAGACAGGCCCCGGATCCAGCCAACTCCCCTCTGCAGCAGGCACAAGACGAGCCTCGACACAGCCACGCACCTCTGCAGCAATCGCCACGGCTTCCCTCTTTGCGCCAAGGACGCCAGGACTCCTACGCCCCTCGAGACACCCGACATCTGCCAGGAAATCCAAAGACTGGCGACGCACAATTCAAAAAAAGTGGGTGATTCTAGGTGTAGTGGCTAAAGTTTCCTTCTTGGTTTAGTCAGATGTTTCTTTTCATTTAACCACTTCACAACGGAAAGAACGAGTCTACGCGTGTTTATGGGTTGAACAACGGTAGAAAACGGTGTGTTCGCTCCGTTTGCTTTACTGAAAAGATCTGGCCAGCATAACGTTACACAGGGTTTCTTACGTCATAAAAGGTGCGCGCACTCGCGCAGCTCCAATGTATCAAAACAAAGCATGCACACCACACATGCATCAACCAACATGCATATTCATATCCATTTTTTGTATTCATACTTATAATGTAATAAATCATCATAGAACATAAATCAAAATGATCATAATTTAAACCTAAATTATAACGTGGAAAATGGCACTAACACTAGGTGACTCAAATGTTAACAGGATTCCAGCCCACGACATCAAAGACCTACAGATCGACTCCTTCCCGGGAGCCACCTTCCGCCATGCAGAGGGGATCCTGGACAACACCACGGCAACCTGCACGGTTGAAAAAAATTGTACTGTCCTTTGGCATATGCAATAGGATCCAAAAGACGAAGGAAACAGGCATTAAACAACTGAGAAGCATGATTAAACTGGCCAAAAATAACTTCCCCCTGTCCAAAATATACATTCCACAGATCAGCTTCACCAAGCACCTGCCGGCAAAAGAGAAACTCCGCCTATCCCACCTGAACGCCTACATCGCCGGCCTGGGTGAGTGCATTCCCATTCTCCCAGCAGCCAAATTTAGCACAGGTATAGATCACATCCACTGGACAACCGAAACAGCCAAAAACATGCTTAATCATTGGGCGACTCATTTAAATTAAGAATCCCCACAAGCCTGCCGCCACAGGAGGGGATTAAATCAGTCCTTAATCTTACAAAAGAGGTGAAATTTACGGCGGAACAAATCTCTTTACTGGCGCGGGGCCTCAATTTTATTTCCACCAAGGGCACTAATAAAGAGGCCCTCCCACAAACCAAATTTGATATACAGCAATATCATAGGAAATTAAAATTGGCAGCCTACTACGAGGGAGCACCAACAAAAACTCGACTTCCTTTTGTCAACATATCCACCTGGGCTCCGTCACCGGCATTAATACCGCCTGTAATCAAAGAAATCATTGGGGCAGACATGAATGACTTCACAAAGTTTAAAATGCATACAGCTCGTCCTAACTTAAGCCGTACGGAAATAAAAGCTCTACAACAACTTAGAGACAACAAACAAATCATTATAAAACCAGCAGACAAAGGCAGTGTTGTTGTCATAATGGACAGAGAACAATATTTATGGGAGGGCTACAGGCAATTGGAGGACACCAAATATTACATTAAACTAGAAAAGCCGATCTACGTAGATACAATTCCTATGATCGCCAAAATAATAGATTCATTGCAATAAAAAAGGTTCATCAACAAAAAACAAAAACTCTATTTGCTAGGGGACTCCACACCCAGGCCCAGATATTTCTACATGCTCCCAAAAATACACAAAGCTCCGACCCAGTGGAGTCTGCCACATAAAATCCCCCCAGGCAGACAGATTGTCTCCGACTGTAGCAGCGAGACCTACTACACAGCGGAGTACTTGGACCACTTCTTAAATCCACTCTCAACCATACATCCCAGGTATATAAAGGACACATACCATTTCAGGAATCAGGAAACGTTTATTGCCATAGTATGTTGTACATACATGGAAATTGTCTTGGCGGAAGGTGCATGAAGACAGTACAATAAAGACAACATAGTGCAAATGAGATAAAAATAGAATAAAATAAAAGTATTATAAAATATAAGCTATGGGTTAGTAGAAATCATCCACACACTCACGATCCCGAAAGAGGCAATCCTCTTCACGATCGACATTGACAGTCTCTACACTAATATTGAATTGAAGGAGGGGATGCAAGCAGTTAAAAATGCCTTTTATAGAAATTATAATCTAAAAAGACCGGACAAAGAATTACTCCAACTATTAGAAATAAATTTGACCCGCAATGATTTTCTATTCAACGAAGAATGGTTCTTACAAACTAAAGGGACGGCGATGGGGAAAAAGTTTGCCCCGGCTTATGCCAACATCTTTATGGCTGAATGGGAAGCTTCGGCCCTGCAGGCCTGCGTCAAGAAGCCACTTCACTACTATAGATATTTGGATGATATCTGGGGGGTGTGGACCCATTCGCAAATGGAATTCAAAATCTTTCTCAATACTTTATTTTAATGGACTCTCTGTGGGTATTTAAAGTCTACCAGCAGTCTCGAGAAAGTTGACTTTCTGGACACAACTACCTTTAAAGGTAAAAACTTTGAAAAAAACACAAATTGGACATCAAAGTATTCTTTAAGGACACGGATACGCACGTGTTATACAAAAGTAGCTTTCACCCAAAACATACTTACGCAGGCCTAATTAAGTCGCAGCTACTCAGATTCCACAGAATCTGCACGGAACAGAGTGATTTCCAAAGAGCAGTTAAAACTTTATTCAAAGCACTAAAAACAAGGGGTTACTCTAGATCCTTCTGCAGGAGGGGCCTTAAAACCTTCTTAGAAAAAAAGCCCATTGGACTCACTTCAAACATCCCACTTATAACAACCTACTCACCAGCTACAGCCAACCTCTCAAATAAATTCAGAACAAACTTCAACAAGGGCATCAAAGGGTCTCCCATATTACAAAACCATAACATCATCCCAGCCTACAGGAGAAACAAAAATCTTCAGGACTTACTGGTCAAAGCAAAATTATCACCACTCACAAAAACCAAACACAGGTGTAAAGGGGAATTCTTCAAACATAGAAGATGGTTTACCAACAACCAAACAGGTGAAATATTTCAAACGTTAACACATGGGGGACCCTACCATCAAAAATTGTATATACATCATATCCTGCAAAAAATGTCCTCTACTCTATGTGGGAGAAACTGGGAATGCACTTGCCACACGCATGGCCCAAAATAAGTACAAGATAATGAGAAAGAAAAAGACAAACACACCGGTGGTTAGGCACTTTTTATTGCATGGATGGTCAACTCTCTCTGCCACAATTGTCCAAAGTAACGACAGGTGGACCACGACGCAGAGGAGAACGGCTGAGAGGTCGTGGATCAACAAACTGGACACCAAGGACCCACGAGGACTCAACGAGAATTGAGGGGCTTGGAGCAGGGTCCGGCGATGGACAGTACATAGGTATGGGTGCTGAGACTCACAGCACCACTACCAAAACCCCACCCTAACCGCGAAGCCGTAGGGTGACGTGGGGAGATTCATGCGCTAATTCACAACCCTAACCCTAACACCATTCTGTCTAGACTCACACCCCACCCAGAGACCACTCAGGTCATTCTTTCTGTAGGCCTAGTCAATTGCCTCAAACTTCAAACACCGGTGACCATATTCAAAACCTTAGCCCAACTCTGGAGAACAGCCCAAATCACCTTTCCCAACGCCACCATCTACATCCCCATTATTAATTTCTCTCCTCAACCGCCTCAACAATACACTTTCTGACAAATACAACTTCATCCCAGAAATAAACCCTCTTCTCTTTCAGGTCACTCGGGACAACATACACTGGACACCCCAGACAGCGAAGACTGTCTTCAAGTACTGGAAAACTCATTTAAACTACTGAAGGGGGAGGAATGTGACCACACATCTCCCCCTAGCTCCAACATCACTAACCTCTGTTCTGCTCTCTCTTTCACACCCGCACAGCTGGAGATCCTGGAAAAAGGACTCACCTTCATCCCCACACCCAAATCCCCTACCCGGCCAGAGCTCAGAGGGGACCTTCACACATTCCACAGGAGGCTTAAGCTCATAGACCACTTCTGGGGAGCCCCGAGGCGGGAGCCTGTCCCCTTCACCAGACCGTCCACCTGGGAACCGCGCCCCCTCGCACACACGCAGCCTAACATTAGCCAACAAGACAAACACTTTCTTAAAACATTGGGTAATAGCAAGCACATAGTCATTAAGCCGGCAGATAAAGGGGGCCAGATAGTTTTCCAGGACAGACATAACTACATATTAGAAGCAGAAAGACAGTTAAAAAACCACACATATTATGTTCCACTCACCCACCCACTACAATTAGCCACACAACAATTAAATCAGGGACATTACACAGTCTACACAGCAACCATTACATCAATTCCAAACAAAAACAATACTTGGACGGCCCGGATGAACCCAGGCCCCGCCTCTTCTACCTGCTCCCCAAGATTCATAAGCCTCCTGCGGCCTGGACGGCCCCTTTTGTTGTTCCGGTCGGCCGCCCCATCGTCAGCGACTGCGGTTCTGAGTCCTACAATATCACAGAATATATTGATCACTACATTAATCCCCTCTAAATTACACCCGAGTTATCTCAAAGATACTTACCAATTTGTCAACAAAATCAACAATGTTAGAGTACCCGGTCATAGTTTTCTTTTCTCCATCGACATACTCACTTTACACCAATATAGAAACCCCGTTAGGCCTCATTGCCATTCAAGACATTTTCAATCAACATCCCAACCCGGCCAGACGCAGAGGAGAACGGCTGAGACCAGACAAAGAAATTCTACAACTTTTACACATCACCCTGACTCGGAACGACTTCACTTTCAATAACCAATTCTACCTCCAGCTGTGCTGTTGTGCGATGGGCCGGAAGTATTCACCTGCGTATGCGGATATTTACCTGGCCCATTGGGAGAGGGCAGCCTTCAATAAACTACAGTACAAACCCCTCCTCTATTTCCGGTACTTGGATGACATTTTTGGACATCTTAAATAAACATCACCCCAAAATAAAACTCAAACATAACCTCCAACATCTTTCAGTCGAGTTCCTCGATACGGTGGTCTTCCAGGCATCCGACGACCGGACCAAAACCTTGGCCACTAAGGTTTACTTCAAGGACACTGACCGCCAGTGCCGGCGCTCCGCACACCACGCGCTGCGCGTAGGGCACCAAGTGCCTGGGGGGGCACCAAAAAATCTGGGACGTGAAAAATCATCACAGTAGGCTACTAGTATAAATAACAAATAAAATATGTCTAAAGCATGTTAATATGCAAAAGCAATACAAAAGAAATAGGCCTAGACCAAATTAGTGGAGAAAAAGGGGAACCTCCTGTGCGGCCCCACCTCCCAGTGGTTTGTTCGATTACGCCTCAAATCTCAAATGTGACAGACAGCTTTGAAATGGCTTCGAAAAGGCATCAAGAGTCGGGGGCGGAAAAAAGAGACAGCGGGATGATGCTCGCGCGTCGCTCTCAGCTAAGACAATGTTTTAAATCAGGGGTCCCCGAACTTTGTCGCGTGAGGACCGTTGCTAGCGGTCACCGGGCGGCCGGCTGCCCACATGTACTCGCATCATAATGTCCGCACGGACCGCCGGTGGGCCGTATTCGGTACTCGTCCGCGGGCCGCCCAAAGTTTCTGTTACCGTTACCGTTTCTGTTATCATTTACGTTTTTGCATAACAATCGGCTTCAAGAGGCATATCCCAATCAGTGGATTGCTCTTCGTATTGCACTGACTCTCCCTGTCACAGTTGCCTCTGCTGAGCGAAGCTTTTCAAAGCTCAAACTAATCAAAACGTACCTGCGCTCATCAATGGGGCAGGAACGTTTAAGTGGTCTGGCTGTCATCAGCATCAATGGGGACGTGGCTCAGAAACTGTCATATGACCTGAGAGCTGATTTTGCAGCTAGGAAATGCAGGCGTGTGCCTCTGTAGGGCCTTTGACAACTGATGGTAGTGAAAATGTTTGTAATATTGTTCTGATAGCAGAATGGTCTCTTTTATAGAGATGGTAAAGTAAATTCTACTGTGCAGTTTGTACTTACACGGTTATATACTTGAATACTTTCTGCGTTTACAATGTTCAGTTCCAAATCTGTGTTTTTAGTAATTGTGGTGGTGTTTGGTATTTATAATTTAATCTTTTATATAATTTATTTCTTTTCATGTTTGTTTATGTAAATTATTTATGTTTAGAAGTTATTTGGGGAATAAAGAGAACCTATAACTAAGACATTCTGAATGGTTGTTATTCCTTTGGTGGTGGTGGTTGGTTCGTTGGTTGGGGGGGGCACCACCAAGCATTTGTGCTTAGGGCACCCAAATGGCTAGCCCCGGCCCTGCTGACCGCCACGCCCTTCTCCATAAGTCCAGCTATCACCCCAAACACACGTACAGAGGTCTCATCAAGTCCCAGTTGATCCGGTTCCACAGGATCTGCACCCTCAAAACCCATGTGGAGGAGGCAACCAAAACCCTCTTTGGCACGTTGAGGCTCAGGGGGTACTCGAAGCGCTTCCTCAGGACGATCAAGGCGGAGGTCGCCGAATCCTTCAGGAGCGGCATTGGCAACCCACGACCAGCAAACCAGTCTCTCGTCCCCTTGATTTTAACATACAACAGTTGCACACACAACTTTTTAAAAACCATTAAACAGAACTTTCAGGGGACGAGGGAACACTGTGCCGCCCTGGGGGACACTTGAGTGATCTCTGGCTTTCGCCGCAACAGAAACCTCAAAGAAAAAGACCAGGAAGGAAGCGCTTCAAGAACAGGAGATTGGGTTCGTTCATCTCCCCCACATCTTTAACCCACAATCTAAGATTGGTTTTAACATCGGGCAGGTCCTGCGACCTATTGATTCCAATGTAATCTATGCCATCAGGTGCGGGACCTGCCACAAACTGTATGTGGGGGAGACCAAGAACGAACTCCATCTCCGTATCAAACAACACTTGAACATCATTAAGAGTGGGAAAGGTACCAGCGTCCTCTGAGCATTTTAAACTCCACGGCTCACACAACCTCCATAGTGTGGGCCTCCAGGGTAACAGGCAGTGGAGCACAGCGGCGATCAACAGAGAGAAGGTGGATCCACAGACCGGGTACCATCGACCCTTATGGACTGAATGAGAAATATTGACCCAGTCTGTTTTTAACCTTTTTATTGTCTCCCTTAATTTTATTTAATTGTTATTCCTTTTAAACTCCCCCCCCCCCCTTCTTATTTTAATTTCACTTTATTTTTTCCAGTATTTTAGTTCTTTATTTCACTTTTATCCCTACTTTAATTACTTCCTTTCCTTTTTTATATTAATTTTTTTTACTTTTTATTTCTTTTATTTTTTAAGGGCATTTTAATTTTAAAATGTTTTTTATTCTTGGATGGAGTCGATTGACATATTTTAACACATTTTATGGCACTTATTTTACCTGGTGTTCCCTCCACCTGCATGTTTTCTTTTCCCCTCTTTTAGGGGAAGGCACTTATTAAACTTTTTCTTAGCCAGGGAACACCGGTGTTTTAATCTGTCTCTTACTCATTCCATTTTTTAGAGACACTAAGGTTCCCCCTGCCCTCCCCTTGCACTCAGGTTTTTATGAGGGCCCCCATGGTTTTATCATTTATTCCTCCTCTTGCTGTTGCCTTTTTACCCCCAGCCTACGCTCCACACTTTTAAAAGAAATTGGTTTATTAAAACCTTAAAACTATAAGCCCCCTTAGTGCCAGTACCCCTCGTGGCTCTCTTCGGAGAGCCGCGTTTACCACATAACCTAACCCAATGCACAAAATGTTTCCTGATCTACAAAGGTCAAACAAAAAACACTTCAAGCCAGACTGAAACAGCATATCTATTGTATAGATAAGAACAACAAAAATAGGATATTGTATGAGCACTTTAAAATACATGGAAAACAGAACCTAAGAATCTCGGGCCTGGAGTCCGGATTGGGCTGGTCAGGGGCCCAAAGGTGGCGAGCGGAAAAAACTTGGATTCTGAAATTGAACACAATTACTCCCAATGGCCTTAATGAGGTTTCTGGGACACTTTAGGGTTAGGGTTAGATACGAATTTTTTCAAAAACACTCTGTGGGAGAGACACCTGTCTATTGTGCCCGAGCCCTTTTTCCCGACTTGTCGGTCAAGTGTCTGCCTTCCTCCTTCACCTAACCCTTTTTTAATGTAAAAGTTTTTTTAAAACTCTTTTTATCTACAGAAAAGACCTCCTGTCGTTTTATTCCAATTTTATGAATTATATCTAAGCTCATGGAAAGGATGAAGGAGACCGTACGCCTTCGGATGTACCCATGCCGAAATGCCTAGGCTTAGGCATTTCATTCCCCCTCAACAACCACAATCAGTCAATTAAAATTAAATCCACGAGCAATTTGACCTCTTGATTTTTTGGACAAAACAACATTTAAAAGTAATACATTTCAGGAAACCCACACACTGGACGTAAAAGGTATTTTTCAAAGAGACGGACACTCATGCTCTGCTCTTCAAGACCAGCTTTCACCCAAAACACACATATGCTGGCTTAATCAAATCACAGTTGCTGGAGGTTTCACAGAATATGCAGCAGGCCAGAGGATTTCCACGCTCTGTCCACTAGAGGGTACTCCAGGACATTCCTTAGAAAATGACAGCGGTCCTTTCTGCAGCAGAAACCCATCACTGTGGGCTCCAGCCTTCCATTCGTGGTTAATTACTCACCCTCCACTGTGGACCTAGTTAGAGGATGCAGGAGGAGATTCCTCTCCCACACCACAGGGTCTTCCATCCTGCCGGATCACAGAAACATACAGGATCATCTGGTAAAAGCTAAACTTAAACCCCTCCAAACCACTAAATTGATCAACAATAATCCCTACTTCACACACAAGGAATGGTTCAGGAGCCACATTACAGGAGAGGTGTTTCATAACCTAACCAGGGGAAATACTAAATCAGCTAACTGTGTGTATTTGATTACTTGTTCAAAATGTAATATTCAATATGTGGGGGAGACGGGGAACACCATCGCCACCCGGATGACGCAACATAAATATAACAAAAAAAAGGGACGCCACTAGTGGCACACTTCATTCTCCATGGCTGGGAATCTTTTTCAGTGTGCGTCATCCAGTGCAACCCCAGGTGGAGTGCTCCCCAGAGGAGGAGAGCAGAGAGAGTATGGATCGCTCAACTAGACACTAAGCATCCCAGGGGCCTCAACGAGGATTGAGAGCTGCGGGCTGTGAGGCAGTGCATCAATGGTCCTGTTCACAGGACTATCACAACCCTCTAACTCCTAACCCATGTTCCTATGTGCACATCCCAAAACGGTGCACTTAAACCGGATAGAATACATGATGGAGAGCCCTGGAAGTGTCAAATGATGCTGATGCTGTGTTTTGGGCCATACATATACTGGGACACCCTCCATACATTTCCATGGAGCTGACATTTGCCATACATTGGCTGGAGCTCCAAGGCTGAGACACAGAGCTGACACTCAGGCATTTGCCATACATTGGCTGGAGACACAGAGCGGACATTCAGACATTTACCGTACAGTGTATTGGCCCATATGAGACAGTACCACTGGCCGGACTTTAGCACCCTACACAGTTACAAATGACACATTTTCGGGGTAGAAACCCTTACCCATACATCATTCAGAATACCTTTCGCACAGGTCAATTTCCCATTGGGATGCTCAAACAGGTTGATAAATTAACATCTTTTATTAAACCATCATCCCCCAATATCACCACTACAGCCAGAGTTAAGAGTAACACAGAAACATGGATGGAATTGAATATGAACATTCTTAAGGACCATTATGATTCAGTGATTGCTCTTGCCCTGGAAAATATTCCCAATTTTGACAAAGTGGCATTGGACAAAGCCATAGTCGATGGGAAAAACCGATATAGACGACGCTTGACTCCATTAACCATCTCCACTTTGTCTACCATGGTGGGAGAATCTCCCCCGGCTTGAGACATGAGACCACAAACCATTTTGAACGATGAGGAATGGCCGCCTTATTTCATAAGGGGCCGAAACGCTCAAATGATCCAGAGGACCATTATGGACAAGGGCTGTGTAAATTTGCAATACGGTCTAGAAAATGCCTATAAAAAACGCTAGGAAAAACGCCTAGGGTGTAATTTTCGGCCTTTCGGGGTCACCGACTGGGACCTGGGGTCTGCAACAAACTCGAGGGGTACAAACTCTGATGCATAGACTCTTGGGAATAAACCACAGGTACCCCCTGCGCCTTTTTAGATTCTTTGCACTGTTTATCTGGTCAGAGGCCTACAGGGCTGGGGAGCTTTGAGTGACATGCGCCGGCCCGTGCCTTGCCGTGAACCTCTACTCCAAACTGCAAAGCCGTTGGGTGATGCGGGGGGGTTTGCGTGAATACTTTTCTTACCCCCCCTTCTTATTTTAATTTTCACTTTATTTTTCCAGTATTTGTTTATTTCACTTTTAATTTCTATCCCTATTTTAATAATTACTTCCCTTATTTTTTAGCCCCCCTTTTTTTTAAATTAATTTTATATTTTTTTTACTTTTTCTCTTTATTTTTAAGGGTATTTTAATTTAATTTTTGGATGGAGTCGATTGACATATTTTAACACATTTTATGGCACTTATTTTACCTGGTGTTCCCTCCACCTGCATGTTTTCTTTTCTCCTCCTTTAGGGGAGGGCACTTATTCCCCTTGTCCGCTTATAGCACTTATTTTTATATATATATTGTGTATTTATTTATTTATCTATTTAATTCCTTTATCACTAATTTTATACCTTTTTTATTCCTATATATATATATTTATATTTAGTATCATTTTCTTAGAGGTGGTGTGCTGCATGCAGTTAGCTTTTATGAATTTTACACTTTTTCTTAGCCAGGGAACACCTGTGTTTTAATCTCTCACTCATTCCATTTTTAACTTTTAGGGACACTAAGGTTCCCCCTGCCCTCCCCTTGCACTCAGGTTTTTATGAGGGCCCCCATGGTTTTATGGTTTTATCATTTATTCCTCCTCTTGCTCTGCCTTTTCCCATCCAACTGTGCTGTTGCCCCTTTACCTCCTGCCTACGCTCTACACTTAAGGGTTTAATAAACCAATTTCTTTTAAACTATAAGCCCCCTTAGTGCCAGTACCCCTCGTGGCTCTCTTCGGAGAGCCGCGTTTACCACAAAACCTAACCCTAACGATTTTGAGTTCAACGACCAATTTTATCTCCAGATACATGGTACGGCGATGGGAAAGAAATTCGCCCCAGCCTATGCCAACATTTATATGGCGGACTGGGAGAACACAGTCTTTCCCAAATGCACCAAATTACCCATCTTGTACGTACGCTACCTGGATGACATTTTTGGTATTTGGGCAGAGTTCAGCGATTTTATTTCGGTCCTGAATCACCACTCTTCCATCCGGGACAAATCCAATCTACAACCGGAGAAGATAGAGTTCTTAGACACTGAAGTCTTTTTGATTCCCAAGGAGGGGGGACACAGCGCTCTGGGTACCAGAGTGTATTTTAAACCCACCGACACACATGCACTCCTCCACAAAACCAGCTTTCACCCTCGACACACTTACGCGGCATAGTGAAATCACAACTGATCTGCACGAGGGTGGAGGATGTGGAAGTAGCGACCAGGACCCTCTTCTCGGCTCTCAGACGCTGGGGCTACACCAGCTCGTTCCTCCGGGAAATTAAGGTGGATGTTAGGGATAACTATCGTCCTGGGAGGAGATCGGAGAGGGATGATCCACATCTCCCTCTGGTCCCCTTCATCTCCACCTTCTCTCCGGCGTCTCAGGCCCTCAACATCAGAATCAAACAGAACTTCAGCCAGTTACAGGACCAAGTACCATCGCAGCCACCAGAAGGAACAAAAACCTTCAAGGCATCCTGGTGAATGCTTCCCTAGGCAAACTACATTCTACCAATAACAAATACTTCATACATTTCAAAGGAAAGGAACAAGGCTCATTAGCGTTGGTCTTGCCCTTTGCAGGAAGAGGCCCTCGCAGGACACCTCGGCAACCTGGAACACCTCAGCCATTGGTCACTTTCGGCTGGAGTCCGGGCTGGCTTCAAACTTGGGGGTTGGAGGCCTACTGGGACAATTGGCCTCTGACCCACACTTGGACGAACTCACCTGGGGAGGGGGGAGGATGAGGTCCCATTAGGAGGACAGGCACCATGAGAACTTAAGGTGGTTTATTACCTTCCACTAATACACCCCCCCCGCCTTCTTCTCATCCTTTGTTTTCCCCTTGCGGCGGAACGCCTAGATTTACCACTAGCATGTCTGGACGGGAAGCAACGACAGGGTTCTCTGCATTGGTTCGAGCCATGTTTGGCCTGCTTCGCTCTCACCACCACCTTCACTTTATAAATTAGGGCCTCCAGAGCAGGAGAGGTCCCAGTCCACTTACAGGATTAGGAACCTCCTGGCCACTACCCTATTCATTGAGGGCAATGCAGAAGGCAATTGCCTGCATACCAGCCTGATGATCCTACAGGACCGCTACAAGCACACCACTGTGCCACCTGGACTGGCAGCGGGCGTGGACAGTGGCCAAGAAATGGCTGAACAAAAAGATCTGGCACCTGGACCCAGAGGTGATCCTGAGGCAGTGGAGGACTTGGCCCAGCTGGGAATCAAGGTCCACAGTCCTGGACCACAAAACAACCCCCCGGACCAGTCATCTGCAGGATCCTCCACCTTGGACTTGGAGCATCAACCGCCCGGTTCAACGGACCCACCAACGTCTTTCCACAACAGCGCAGGCCGGCAAGTCGGCTACGGCAGTCATAACCGAGGAATTTGTTGAGCGCATGTGTGTGAGTCCCTCAGGACTGTGGGGTGACCCTTCTTGGGTCACCTTGACCTGTCCGAATTTATGATAGCCTCCAGGCTAAATAGAGAGGCCAACAGATGCCTTGACTGATCCATATCCTGTGTGTTACCTGTTTTCTGGGTTGATGATTGATTGGGGGTCAGGGGTTTTGACTTACGACCTTTGGGAATTTTCGTCTAAATCTGTCCTGAGGGCTAAGGGGGGGTGGCAGGGGTCCTTTTCCAAAAAGGTATAAAAACTCTGTTCCCTTCTCCTCTGAGGGAGAGGGGACAATCTTTCCCTTTTCAGCTGAATTGTAGTATTTGACTTCTGTCTGTACTTACGGCTTGTGTTGATGATTTCTATATTCTAGTTAGTAATAAATACTTAATCATAAAGAGAGTTCAAGATATTTTTGATTTCTCACAAGGCTTCAATCCACAAATTTCCAGTACAGCATTATCTGTATCCGTATCCGTACTCGGACTGGGCAGGGCCTAACCCGGAAGTAGGAAGGATTTACCCCGTAAATTGTCGGGTTAAACCTTTCTGCGGTTAAAACAGCATTCCTTCTTAATTCTTATCACTGATGATCATGAGAGAGAGAGGGGAAGTGTGTGTGTGGCTTAATTTATAATATTAATATTTAGTTATTCAAGACAACTAGTCAACGTCAGACACTGAGTGCGTAAAGAGAGCCAGCAGACGGTAAAAAAAAAACTGATGGGGGAGAGAGAGAGAGGTCAGTGCGAAGTAAAAAAAAACTGGTTAGAGCCGACTGAAAAATAAATCTGACAGGCAGAGACGCAACGTGAATCGCATTCTTAAGCACCACGTCTTAACAAGCCCCACGTTTACCTAAACTCTACTAGTTAAGAACAACAAACCGAAGTAAAAAAATAAGGCGAAGAAATAGTTTAAATTTATCGGGAAAGACCCGCGAACCTGGTGTGTGAGTGAGCCGAGCGCTGTGACTACCAGCCAATCACAGACACAGACAATGAGGACTTTTATTCAATCCGAGCACAGACATTGACTCGTATAATACTCTTACTTGGCAAAAGTGCTTTATCCGTACCGGATACTCGTTTCAGCCGAGTATCCGGCTCGGCACAATCGCCCCGGGCAGGTCTGACCAAGGAGGCAACCGGGGCGACACTGCTAGCGATTCAGGGGGAGGGTTCGGTATATCCACCGGGCACAAGACCCTAAAGTCCCCGAGCTCGTTCAGGTTTTTTCTGTCCACAACTCCCGAGGAAAACCGCACGGGTCCCAGAACACCCGGGCGTTGGGATAAGAGGGTCGGGGCAGACTGGTCCGGGGATGGAGGGAGGGAAAATTGGGGGCATACAGGGGATCACCCAGGGATACATTGGTAGAGGCAAGCGGAACTCTCCGAGGGCAGAACCTCTGGTGACCCGGTTACGGCCACTGCAGCCATCACCAAGAGCCAGGGCCATCGGAGGTAGTAAGGTTGGCAGACTTCTACCTTCCTCCATCCCCCCCAAACTCCTAAATTTCAGCACCACCAGAACAGGAGAAAGAGGACGGCTGACTGGTCCTTGGACCCAACCAGACGAATATTGATCTTAGGGGCCTCAAATTTGAGCAACTTACCACCCATTCAGGATAACCGGGTGCAGGTGGACAGCTTCCCGGGAGCCAGAATGGCAGACGCTACTCGCCTTCTGAAATACCACACTAAAACAACCACTACAGCTTGGTTTATCCTGCTCTCGTTTGGGTTATATGATAGAGGCCAGCAGAACCCAGTCACATTAAAACTTGACCTAGAACATTTGTGGGACACTTTCCCCACTGGTCAACTTCTCCGGCCAACTTAGAGATGGAGAGCTCGACAACCTGAACGGACTCATTAGGAGACTCCCTAACCACATTCCTGCCCTGGACGGACCTTCCTTTATCACTATCGGCACGGCCCTCTTTCCAGCCTTTCAGAGTCACAAACTAGGACCTCGGGTCTGCGACAAACTCTGATGCGTATACTCGTGAAAAAGACCACAAGTACAAATGGGGGGGTCGACAAGGAAGTCCATGGGGACAACTAATGGCTGCAAATAAAGTATTTCGGCCGAAATCCAGCCTGTTATGTTGTGGCCAGAGTCCAACGAGTTTTCAAGAACTGGATTTCTCAGTTGGACTAAGGGGGCACTCTTTATATGTACATACTCAATAAAAGGTTTTATTTGTGACTCCTGAGTAACATCTACTTTTACCCATCATTGATTTAAAACACAGACTACGAAGACTGCCCACGGGTGGTCAGAACCTCTCCTCTTTCCCTAACCCTGATCCGGATGCTGTACACGTCGAGGCCCAGATTCTCCCAGAACAGAGGGTCGCAGAAATGGTTGTGACGACGCCCCCACCACCTGTTGCCGTACCACAGCAGCCCAGAACGTCACAAGTGATACCAAACCTTATGGATTCTTCCATCAAGGTCAATTTTGATTTGGGCACCCTCTCCACCCCAGTCAACAGGGGCACACGCAGCGGTCCCAGCCATTGCCGCAGAGACCACAAAGACTGTTTGTGGCGTCACCAGCAGCAGCGGTGGACCCACAGCCCAGGGGCTGGGCCCCCCAGTACTGGAAGGCACAAGAGTAGAGCCTCCATGTGTCCAAAAAATGGCTCATCATAGGAGACTTTAATGTGGCAAAACTCACAGAACATGAGAACGTGCATCTGCAGATTGATACGTTTCCAGGCGCCACTTTTAGAAATGCGGAGCTGCTTATGGATAAAACGACCGGTGATGTCACAGTGGAGAAGGTAGTCTTGTCCTTTGGCATCAATAATCGCGTGCAGAAGACGCAAGAGACAGCAATAAAACAGCTGCAGAGAGCTTTGAGCCGTGTAAAGCGTACTTTTCCCTCTGCTAAAATGTTTGTTCCCAAGGTGAACTTTTCCACCAGCCTGCCCAGCAGGGAGAGACTGTTACTCACACACCTGAACTCTGCCATACAAGGATGTGTGAGTGCATTGCCCGCGAACCTCTTCCGCACAGGTCCAGATAACATGGTCTGAGCCCATGCTTGACCACTATTATCCCCCTCCTGAGTTAGGCTTGTGGGGAGTAAGTCTGATTTATTTGATTTGGCGGTTTAAATTAACTCGCGCTCAATTCACTCTTTTGGGTAGGGGCTTGGGGGTTAACAAACACATGGTGGAGCAGTCGTGGCAGGGTGCCTTCACAAAAAGAGGGGACCTGCAAGTGAGGCTGTCACAATGCTCACACAAATTCACTCACAGCCAGCACTTGTCTTAACCTCTTGAAATAAATAACAGTGGTAAAAGTACAGAAGCGGAAAATTAACTGCCGTGTGCTGCCGTGCAATAGAAAAACGTTTTCATTGTTGGAATAGGGTCAGTTTGCAAATTTTTGACTAACACTTGTCTTTCTTAAACCCCTCCAGTATTGCAAGAGAGAGTCAAAGATGGTAAGTAGAAGTCAGCACAGTGCCCTTTGTGATATATTGCTGAGAATGGCAGAGTCTTAATTTGGTGTTCTATCTGCAGGAACCATTAGTTTGTGGGCTGTGCCACTTGACCCCAGTAAACCTGAGGCAGCATTTACTGGTCGGCCACATGGTGGCAAACAGGCAGGAGCTGAAGCTCCTGCTGATGTACAGCGGTGGACGGTAAGAATAATTCAAATAGGTTTGTCATATTTATGCAAAGACACCCTGTTATTTAACCCTTTACCTTGACGGCACCCACCATTGTGACACTTCCAGGACTCACTTATTTTTCATTTCCTATCGCAGTACAACAGATCGCCTGGAGTGCGAGCTGTGCGGCGAGAGGGACCTCGCCGACGCCCACAGCGCGGTTGAATTGGAAGTAAGTGTATTTAATTAGTTTTAATTTGACAAACATGTAGGCAGGATCTGTTGTAAATGTAATGTTTTGTTTTTCCTAAGTTTGTTTTCCTAATATTAGAATTTCTCTGTTGATAGGAGCGTGAAGCCATCAGGCTGAGGGCCAAGCGGGCCTCTATTGTGAGGGAGCTGGCCGCCCTCCGCAGCACAAAGCCGGAGCCGCCCATGGTGTCCTACCTGGACATGGGGATCCTCCAACCACTTGGTACTTTTAAGTTGTTTTAATATTCTTTGTGATCACCTGGTAACTAGGGGGCTGAGAGGTCATCATATTCCATTAATTTTCCCATCCAACTATACACAAATGAAACTTTAGCAGGTTGTTATGGCTTTACTGTACAAACCGGAAATTGTGTGACATAAACAAACTTGGAAACAGAGGGTTTTAATTTCTAATTTAAATCACCTATACATCATTACAGAGGAAGAAAAGCCCTGAAATCGCCCTGGAGTTCCACGAGTCAGGGGAGGAGGAGGGCCTAACCCCAGGCCTTACCTCAACCACAGCCTGAAGAGGAAGGTGGACTTCCTCTCCCATGCTAGGACACCCCAGCGGGGATTGGCCACGGTGCAGCTGCCCCTGTCTGCCCAGAAGTGGCAGCACGTGGGCAAGGTGGCCACAGGGAGCGTCTACCGAAAGTTCTTTTTCAGTGACATTTCCAGTTCGCTAGTTTGCTTTTCTACACAAAGAGCCAGCCAATCGCACAAGACGTCCGCCCTTCAATACGCCAACCCATGAATACAACTGAATGGAAAATAACTCAAACCCAGCCATTATTTTGGTTTTACTTGCATGACTGAATATATGTATTCTTTCCATCAGCACGTTACACAATTCGCAAGCCGTATGTCGGGAAGGTGGGGAGCTACATTGCAAAGGAAGGCTGGTTGACCAACTGCCCCACTCCAGACGAGATTGTGAAAGCCAGCCTCCAGTAAAGCTGTTGAGGAAAACAAGATTATCCTCAAAAGTGTCATGACACAGAAATGGAATTATCAAAAACTTCGGTAAATAAAATATTTATTTTCTTTAACGGGAACGCTGAAATGAAATCTGTTTATGCAGTAGATATTTCGAAACACCCTAAAATGTCATGTTTCCTGGATTACAGGAGTGGTTGCAAACAAGAACTTTGCCAAAGGTGACATTATATGTGATTACCATGGGGAAGTTGTCACAGCTGCTGAAGGGAATCAACGTATGAAAGCCATAACGGACGGAGCTGTATATTGGTTTTTCTTCAAGGGTCGAAGCAACTCCGCATTAGACGCCCAAACGTTTCCATGCAAGTGCCATCCAGAAATACAGACAGTTGGCAGAATGCTGAACCATTCATGGAAGAAACCAAACCTGAAGCCACTTCACTGTGTGTTAAAGATCAACGAAGAGCCCACTGATGTCACTCTTCAAAGCCCTAAATGACATTAGAGTGGATGAAGAACTAAATTTGACTATGGAATCAACAGGAAGTCCTTTAGCCGGGAGGGGCTAGATGAGTATGGTGTCCTAACCAGAAATGGAGCCTGGGCTGTCTTATCACTGAGAGCGAGTGAACTGCTCCAGGGGTGGGGACCAGTATTTTATTTGTTTAAATGTTTTTTGTGAACAGTGTCAAAAGTTCCTGATTGTTTAGTGGTGATTGTTTTAATGTAGTGGTTATTACATGTGTTCATATGGCATTAGTTATTTGCTCCTGAGATGTATTAGTCTCCTCTCTCCACGTGTTTTATTCAAGTCACTTTCTTTATTAAAATAAAACGTTCATCTGCATTTGGTTTTTATAGGCATGTTTGGTGTTTTTAAAAATGCCTGGTCACCACAGTTAATACACAAAATAATTAAAATTGATTAAAAGTGATTAGTTGCCATGACGTGCTGATGAGGCGCCGTCTAGAGACGCAGCAGTGTCCCTTCCCCCTGCAGTCAGTGGGGGAGGGGAATTTGGCTCCATGAGCGAAACGCTGTTAGTCTCTGTGTGTTGTGTCTTCCATAAAATAGGTATGATTGAAGACAGGGTTCAAAATGACTTAGGACTCTTGGGGGGTCCCCTAAAATGTAACTATAATACCTTGCTACACTATATTTTGAAGGTGGGATAATGGTCTTGGGATGTTTTTCATGGTTTGGGCTAGTCCCAGTATTGTAGTGGTGTCTGGAGGAGTGGATTGGCTATAATCAAACAGGTAACCCTGTAATTCTGGAGCAACAAAGTTACAGCACCTAATATAAATTTTTATAAATAAATTTAATTAGTTAATTTCTTTGAGCAAGGAAGTTAACTAAGTTACCTAAATCCACCAGGTGTACTCATTAAGGCAGCACCATGCACCTTCAAAGGGTTTGATCAAATCGAATGGCATTTCTCATCCCTTATGTTGATGGATTTGTAAAACTAGGCGCTGGATTGAATAATAATGTCTATAAAGACTGTACCTACATTAGATGGTTTATTTTGTTTTAAAGTGGTCAATCTATAATCTGAACTAAAATCTTTAGGGACAAAAAAAAGATATTCTAACATGACCGAAAGCCATTAATATGACAATAATCCAATAGTAACCACATTATTCGAAAACAACATGTTAAGTGACCAGGCACATATTTTATTTATTTGTTAACAACTTCATCAGGTTAGTGACCAATACCGCAATACATCTACAATTTCACCCAACAACAGCCATGGTATAACAAAGGCACAATTTACCCTTGACAAACGCCCATCACAACCACCCCCCCCAAAAGAAAAAAAAGAGGAACACAACGTTTTCCGGGTGCTAACACAAAATTTTTATATAATATATATACTATATAGTCAGTATAAAAAGAAACGATAGTCAGCTCAAAATTAAATGAATTAGTAATAATAACTTATAATTAAAACAATGGGAAAAGGGTACTTGTACAACTTTGAATGCAGCACAAGGCTGGCAAGGCGAATTTCACGTGAACGCAACATCTGTGTTTTTCAGACAACGGCAGCTACAGACTGTTCAGTGAAACAGACACTTTTACACCGTTTAGCGGTCAGTATTTTAACCGTGGTTGCTCCATTGACATATTTAAAATTACACACACACATCAGCTGCTAGCTAACGGTAGGCTAATGTCCCGTGCGGCGCCGTTTCACTTCCCGCTAACGTCAGTTTTCAGAGCATCAGGGAGAAGCGGGAGGCATTTAAGTGGCATCTAAATAAGGCACCGAAATCAGAGTTGCTATTCGGTCTGGTAGATAACAGCCGTTAAGACACCTGTACCGTATTAGCACCGGGTCTTGGACCCCCCCCCCCCCCCCCAAAAAAAAAACTTCGGATCTACACGATTCACGTGGATGACATTTTCCCATTTAAAACTGAGACTTGAATTAAGTCCTCGCTATCTTTTGTAATCACTGACTGGACAATTAGTTTGCTAGCTTTGAATAACTAGTCTAGCCAACTGCCTGCTGTTAGCTGGCAGGTTGTTTTGGCTTCATACACATACTGCAAGAAACGTTGACAAACGCACTCTTCTAATCATTACGTTACACTGGGTATCTTAGTTATTGCAACTTTTGATATAGGAACACCAACTCCAAATATTCTACTATAATATGCAATTATTATGGAGATATAAACATAATCGAAGCACTTACAGGATTTTCATGAAGGATTTCACTCTTTGTGAGGCTTAGTTTTTGCCGCGTTCCAAAGTAACCTACGTGTCTGCGTCATAGAGCACAACAACTGTGATGCTATTAGCTGCCCATTCGGGTTAGGAAATAAATTGTTATAAAAATAAAATGTCATAAAAATAAAATGTCACTAAAGACCTATCATTTTTAATGTTAAATATTTGTCGGGGAGGGTTATCTAAAAATAAATTCTTATAGGGGGTCCGGAACCCCCCCAGACCTCCCTCATTTCGAACCCTGATTGAAGATATTACGAGCTTCTCCAACTATGAAGAGCTCTTCGGGGATTTTAAAACAACCTGTAGGATGACTTTAATGTGACTAGGTGTTAAGATGGAGCGGCTCCATGGCGTGGTTCTCCCACACAGCTTTCGGACATCTTTCTCTCCAACGTGCGCCCACTGAGCAACAACTTGACCAACTTCCATCTGCTGGGGACGAGAGAGACACTTTTCTACGTCTTCCGTTCTTCACGGAGACCGGGCTCTGTGGATCGATACTAGACTCCGCGCTCCCGCTGCTTAGATTAGACCGCGAAACGCAGCTCTACGGCAAGCAGGTGGGTGGAGGAATCCGCTTCGCTTTTAACGTCAGCTGGTGCAACGACGTAACATAACTGTTCTCCTGATGTGGGGTTAGGTGAGGCGATAGAGTAGAATATATATGAAAAGGGGAGCTCCCAGGTGCACAGGCTCACCCAAAGGGCCTTATTCCATTTTAGACATGGGTGTGATAATATTCATAAAATAGTAAAAAGGAAAGCAGGATGGCAAAGTGGTTTAAAAAGTCAGCTGAATAAATAAAAAAGATATGGCCCTTAAGCAACAAATCTTAAGGTAAGTGATTAAAATCAATTTCTCTTAAAAACAAAAGGATCCAGATGTATAAAATCTTTTTGCATATGTGGAGGGCCCTAGATACTATAATGTATTGAGTACACTGATAAAAAAACCTCCATGTTAGGAAGAAGTATAGATAAAAGCACTGGCCATTTTGAATGGTATTTTTGTTTTTTTTATAAAAACCACACCAAAACATACATACTCTTAAACTAATAATTGCGCTGGATAAAGGGCCACCCCACAGGTGGCTCTTTGCTTAGAACCCCCAAATCCTGTTAAAATATGGAGTAAAATCAATACTCAAGAACAGATGTTAAAGAAATAGTAATAAAATTGGGCTCTCAGAGAAATTGATTGAAATAAAAAGACCTAAGTTAAAACTATAAATTAAAAGCAGCGAGGCTGTAGCTCTTCAAAACAAAATAAAAACTAATGTTTCAGTCCTTTTGACCTTCTTCAGAGGAAACGTGAAGTGGAATGACAAACAGACAGGTAAAGTAGGGGAAGTGGTCAGGGGGAGGAGCTTAAAAACAGCATCCTGATTGGTTAATCTTAATTGCCCCACCTGACCTTTACACACATGTGTTTTCAATTGTCTCCAACGACCGGTAAAGTCACGGAGGTTGATCCCCAAATTAAAAAGTACAAAAAAGACCTTCCCAGAAAAACCAATAAAATGAATAAATATCTTTTTAAATAATAGGCCCTTTAATAAAGGTTATCCCAAATAATAATGTGATTATCCCATAGGAATGGAGACCAGGCCTCGATGGCGCTGGCAGGTTAGGTTTGGGGGAATGAAATGCCTAGACATTTCGGAAATCCCGGAGGCACGGGCACGGGCACATCCAAAGGCTCTTACGGTCTTGTTCTTTTTTTCATGAGATGTGATAATATTCATAAAACTGGAGTAAATCAACAGGAGGTCTTTCTGTAAATAAAAAGTTGTTAATTAAAAAAGGTACTCCATTAAGTTTAACCTTAATTAAAAACTTTAATAAAACACCATACAAATACCCATAATACAATAAAATGCCCATCTTTATCCAAGTGTCCAGATCTCTTTGTATTCACTTCCTTTTCTTTTTCAGGTTTTCAGGTAAGTGAAAGGGTTTTGGTCAACGTGTTAAAAACAAAGCTAAGTGGGAGATACTATGACTCTTCCTTTTATTCCGATTAGGTGGATTCATCTTTTTCCCCTTTTCTTCCTTTGATAGGTCAGAAGTTAACTTTAGGATTCCTACCCTAACAAAAGGTATAAAAGGGGTTAGGGGTTGGGTTTAGGATTTGTATCACTGTTAAGGTGAGTACATTATTCAATTGTTTTAAAAGGGGTATTTCTAGGAAAAATTAAAAATCAACTCTGGTCAGGACAGGTATGTTTAAAAAAAAGCTCTTCTCTTCCTCAGGTGTTTTGGGTACCAATGTCTCAGCCGAGAAAATTTCTGACCCCTGGTTCCTACAGTCGTGGAGCATGGGTCAGGGGTCAAACCAGGGCCTCTCCCCTGCACCTCACATTCTCAGTAGTTTGGTCTTTTTCTTGCATATTTCTTCAGTATATTCCATATTTTGATTTGTATTTGTGCATGTGTGGAGCATCAAAGCCACAGCGGGCCCTGTCCCCCACCGTAGCCTAGTCTCCTGTAGCATTCAATTAGTTTGAATGCTACAGGAGGGTAGCTCTGTTCATGAGTCTGATGAAGGTTGGCTACACTATAAAGGACCAACCATTCCAACAGCAAGGCGAACTAGACGTGAGTAGGAGCTGGCGGCATACTGGGGGCATTTTCTGGGAGATTTTTCTGGGAGACGTGTGTTAATCCCAGGGGTTTTTCTGTGTTTTTTGCAGTGAGGAGACCGAAGGCCGACCTTCCAAGTTAGTCACTTGGGACGCCTCAGGGGTTTCAATATGCTGTTCTGTTTATTCCAGTATGTCATTCAAGTCTCTGGATAAATAACTTCCATGTATAATAACACAAAATAAACTGTAAACTTATAAATAAACCAACAAACAAATAAACAAGCTAAATTGAAAAACCACATGCCTGCTGGCGTCCACGTATTTCCAACATTCAATTCCAAAAACTTCCAAACTCTCTCAAGGATTCCTCTTTTGTCTTCTTCTGACCTTCTGACCTACTAATTGGCACAGGTGTGCAACTTTAACTCTGGTCCAAAGCCGCAGGGTCACGATTCGCCAGCAGGTGTCATTAAAGTACCTTCATCACAAATGGCTCCTACACACCTGATCCCTCAAAGGGGGAAGAACCTGTTTTTGCCCTTTTTTCTTTTGTTTGTACATTAAAATTACATTACATGTCATTTAGCTGACGCTTTTATCCAAAGCGACGTACAATAAGTGCAAAATAAACCGTACCTTTTTTTGGTGCAGCCAGTCGTGACTCTGAGCGAAATCACTTTGCCCACACCCGTTGGTGTGTACCCTGTGAAAATGCACTGTAAATACAAATTTCTCTGGACAGAAATTAAGACTGCCTTAACGAACTATTTCATCTTCACTGAAAGTGATTTTGTTGCACAATATGACAAATGGGAGTTATACTGTGTACGTGGAATGTAATTTCGACAGTAGATTAATACAATGTCAATGTATTCTGGAATCTTGTAGGAACCAATTGCTGATTATGGGTGGTCGACCTCAAATGACAGAACCATCCAGGTCAAAAAAGGCTTATGGATCTTGGGGAGCAGATGGGCGAGGCTTGGGATCTTCATCCAGGTATTTATGTAATGCTTGTCATGCAGGCTGTGTATGGGTCTGTTAAAATGTCTTTCACTGTTAACTGACTTCTTCCAATTTGTCCTTGTCTGTCCTGAACTACTTGGGCTCCCTTTATCTGCTGTTTAACTATTTGCTGTTGGTCAATGTTTTAAGAACGTGTGTATTGCTGATTAATGTTGGCGTGTGTGTAAGGAGCGGTCGGTGATTTCCAGATATGGATTGCAGCAGCTCGTGGGACACCGGGGGACACTGTTCTCCACCCTCTGCTTTCACGAGGCCGCGAACTTCCAGTGCAACATGCAAGGAAAGGGGATGTACATTGGGGAGGAACGCTGACCTTTCTCCAACTGTACAGGGACTCTCCACATGTCCACCTCAAGACTCCTGTTAAGCACCCTGTAAGCGGTGGGATTGTAACATGTGGGCTGTCTCACACCAACTGCAACGCTGCACTCTTCGCCAGGACTCATGCGTACCTGAGCCACATGAGAGACCTCCGGCGATGTCTCGTGTGTCAGCTGGGCTGCGGCATTGAGCAGGTTGTGCGCTTCGACGGCGACATTCCGTTGACGGTCGCCCCTGACCGTCATTTCAACTTGGAGGCCCTTCACTCCCTCCTGGCAAAGCATGCAGTCATTGTGCCCTTCAAAACCACCCGGGAAGGTAAGGGGCTGCTCTCTGCCCTTGACGGAATGCTGCAGTACTTGCTGGAAACCCTACAGGATGCATTTGAGTCCAGTCACGGAGTCGGGATGGTTTGATGTGTCGTGGAAGGCGTATCAAGTTGTGCTGGTTCTGGAGGAGTTGTTTTTCGGCCGCCCTTTGTCACCTCTGGACTTCCCATTGAGCGTCAGCTTGGGCACAAACACCGTGAGTGACTATGTCAGGTTACTTCAGAAACGGGTAATTGTGTAAATAATCTGAAATTCTAAATAAATATTAGCATTTATCTCACTGGCAATTTCCACAGCAACCATATGCAATTCAATTTGATGTTGGTTTTACAATCGCAAGTCACTAATGCTGTTAATTCCTTTCTCAATTTTTGTAGTATTTACATTGTGATTAGAAATGTCTAAAAACCACAGCAACATCAATAACAATACAGGAGCATTAGAAAGTGACCCACGTGAATGATCAAAATGTGACATGTTTTATCTGACTGTAACCACTAAAACAACTCAAAGAGAAGCACTTGACACAATCATCACCAGTGGCTTTAATCGAATTTACCTGAGAGGGTTGCCCGAAAATATGCCTTCTTCTTCCATGCAGTTGTTTCTCACGTGAAGCTGCCACAACAAGTAGCACAACCCGAATTGAACCGTTAATGCACAAGTTGTGAGAAACAATCAATCTGGAAATACTTTCTCAAAAAATTCTTTGAAAAGAAGACGAAGACGAGGCTCGCAGCTGAAACGATGATGGCTGATAAGGATGTGTCGAATTATGCCAAATCTCCCCCACTGATAGGGCCTTTTTCTCTGAATTAGCAACCAAAAAGACCAGTAAAATAAATACCCTATTTCCTTCACTTTGTTTATTGTCTTCATAGATCTTTACTGGTACATGCTGCTTACTACTGTCTATTTCATTAAGATACATGCTCTCTTGAGTAGTGGCTGCTAGAGCCATATACTCCGCTTCGCAGGTGGGTAATGCCACTATTGGCCGTTTCCTACTCTTCCACGATATAACTGGACCATTCACAGTTAATCTGAAACACAACAATAACACAACAACAATTTTTATCGGCTGCCCAGTCAGCATCACTGTATGCCTCTGGCTGTAGTAGGCTTTTCTAACATTTTTGGTGAGGAGACCTTGATCCATAGTACCCTTTAAGTACCTTAGTGTGTGTTTTGTTGTTGCTTTGCCTCTGCTAGGTATTGTCATAGTTTACTGACAACCCAGCTCAGGTCAGAGGGCTATTGCACGAAACCCGGATAAGGGATTAAGTCAGGCTATCCAGGTTATCCCGGAGGAATTTAGCTCCGACTTGGTTGCACGAAAGCAGGTTGAATTAAATCCGACCAAGTAACCATGGCGATTTATTGTTTGAAGCTAGCCTGCTCCAGACCAGGCTAAGAGCCAGGCTAAGATGAATCCTGTAGTCTCATGTGTTAAATCACTTGCCGCTTTGACCCGAAAAAAACGTGTTTAATATTCCGTTGTTTTCTGAATGCATTCTGATGTATTTTTATTAACATGTGTGAAGGGTAAAGCGCCCCCTCGGTACCCAGTTGCGATGCTCGGACGGCGGAGAGAGAGAGATAGAGACCGGTGAATTGGATTGGAGCTGCGAAACTAGCTGTTAGGAGAGTTTTTGACAAATACATTCGATAAACGAACAGCCTTAAGAAACGGAAACGAGTCTTGGGGACGAGTCGGGAGATGGCGGCGGCATCCGCAGGAGGCGGCCAGGGAATTGCAAATCGGCAAAATATGCGGCATTTATATCGAGAAGGAGCAACTTCTTTGGAGGCGGTTGAGCACGACTGCTCCGTGAATTGATCAGACATAGGCAGTTGGGCAGAAATGGAGTGTTGTCAGGGGAGTGAAGAAGAGAAAGGATTGGGGCAGATAGAGGGGCAGAGAAGTAAAAATCAACGTGATCAAACAAACGAACAAGACTTAACAATAACGAGAGCTCCGAAAGTGAGAGAGAAGGAGACGAACGAGGGCAACGAGAAAGACCTGGTGAATGTATGGTCATACACAGCAAATTGAGCGGAGTCAAATTTCTGGTGTTGATAAAGCTGGAGTCAATCAAACTCTATATGGAGTTGATCTAAATCTGTATGTTGTTAAATCTGTTTGATTTTACACTGCACCACAAAAGAGTTGGTGTCAAAATGGAGTGTTATTGTGAAACCAACTCTGAGAGTCGTCATTCTCACAGCTAGGGTGTATGGAGTGACTGCCCTCTAGTCTCGTGGGAACAAGAATCTCGTGAGAGCAACAATTTGGCGGGATTCAAGTAATTTACTTCAGTCGCTGCACAACTTAACTGGAACGCAACGCACAGCACGTTTTCGAAGAGAGTATGTTCTAAGTTGAAGAAAACGTGTCTCGGTAAGTAGCAGTTTATTAGATGACATAATGAATGCTACTATAATATACAGATGGACATATATTTAGTCATTGGAATGATATTTATACCTGCTATAATGTAGGCTAACTGCCGTCTTTACTCAGCCAGGCCTAATGCAAGCTAGCTAGCAACCGTAACCTAAGCCAAACTAACGTCTTCGCCTACTGGATGGTAACTGGCAAGCTAACGTTGGCAAGCTAACGTGCGCAAGCTAGCGGGAATCGCCGTGCGTGGGGGAAAAATACTTTTTTAGGGGGGCGGGAGATAATTTCGGGTTAGGGGGCGCTGTCATTATGGTAGGGGAAATACTGGAGTAACTGTCACGCTCAATGCATACCTGCAAACTAGTCACCTTTCAGCGAAATTCGCCGTTTTCACTCAAAATAGGTCATTTACGTGAATCGTGTAATTTCTTTTTTTTGGGGGGGGGGGGGTGTCCGGCGGTATCGGGTTTTAAGATGACGACTGGGGGTATGCGGATAATTGTTGGCCCAGTGACGGGTGGCTGCCTGACGTCTGACGTGTTTGTGCGCGGGAGTGAATCCGCGCCCCCCCCCCCCCCCCGTTTAATAACTGTTAATACGGCTCTTGGCAGCTATTTCATCTGGTGTTGGAGGCCACTGCAGACGAAGGCAGAGTTGCGGAGCGGCGGGTAAAACACGCGGTCCCTCTTGGGGTGGAGTGCTCTCTCGTTAGCGATTCTTCTGGACAATTATTGGGATACACAGATGCAAGTTTTGCGGGTAAATCTAGTAGCAGCTAATCTGGCAAAAATCTTGTATTTAACTGACCAGTTTATAGGTTTATAAATGTGACATTTTTTAAAGAAAATATTGTCTTATTTTCTTCAGGGAGTACACCAGAATTCCTAATTTACATGTTAAAGTAGCAAAATGGGTATTTATTTTCTACCGACTGACTCAGCCAAGAGCTGCTGGACAATTGAAAAATTCAATCGGCTTTGATAATTGACATTTCTGTGCTAATTCATGTTTTTGTGTGTCAAAAACCATTGTTTTAGAGAGGCATGACTGGATTCTATTTGGAATAAATCTGTCTTGAATAACATGGTATTCTATATCATTTAACAGGAAATGTTGGCTAAAGTGGAGATAGGAGGGGTCCTAAAATACGTGAGAATTCCAGAGACTGATGGATTTTTTCAATTTGATAAGTTCCTTCAAGAAGGTTTGTAGTTAATGGCTATGTATTTTGCATGTATTGCTGTTCTCACTGTAGTTTAACATGCAATGTTAAAAATGATCTGAATAAAGAGGTCTAAAGTACTAGTGTTATAAGCATATTAATGACCAAATTGGTTTTGTCCAAACATGAAAGAAATCTCTAGCCTAATTTATATTGTTATTGCTTCGTACTAACTTATACTTTTTATTCTTCTAGTGAAAGGGAAGTTTAGTCTAGTTTTGCCCATCCCTGTTCTACATCATTATCGACCAAAAACCAATTCCGTGCAAGGCACACACATCAGTGGCAGCTTTTGATGAACTGTTCAAAGCCCACTACGTCTTCAGTCTCTCATATGACGAAGCGCTTTGTAATTTTTACACATTCATCCAAACCACTATTTACAACATCGATGTCGGAAGAACAAAGGAGACCCCGCGTGTTAAAGAACTTCGAGCACGACTGCTGCAGCGAGGTGCTGTAACCGATAAACAGCCTTGAAGATGTTCACATGTTTTGTATGTAAAACACACCACAAAACATGTGTGGTTCTTTGTCAACATTTAAAATTCTAACATGGTTTATATCCTGGCAAAAAGTTGCGTTTAAAATGTGGAGCTCCATTGCCCATTATCATTTTGTACTTATAGTGGCTTCCGAAAGCACCTCAGCAAGGTGCATAGTCAGGTTGATCAAGAGGTTGATATTGTTCATGATGTTTCAACTCAGCGAGAATGTGAGGCGGAATGTTCAAGTTATTCCCCAAATGTTGTTGCCACTTTGCAAAACCCAGAAAGCTCTGTTGATACGACTCAACTATCGTCAATGTGTGGATCAATTGTTGTGCATTTGCAAGCATCAGGTCTCTCTGAAAGTGCTGTCCAAACAATTGTTTGTTCAATGGAAGAAGTTGTCAATGATGTTAAAAGTCAGGCAAAAAATGCAGTTCTTAAAACGTTATCTTCTGAAAATATAAGTTCAGACACTCCAGGATCCAGAATAGATGATTGTTTTGATCAATTAGGTAACAGGTTTACAGCATTAAACACAGAGTCAAAAAGGCACAAATATTATAATGAAAAATGGGAAATAGTTGAACCTAAAGAATGTGTCCTTGGTGTGAGGCTGGATTTGCGCAGAGATAGAATAACAAGGCTATACAGTGAGGTTCCTGTAACGGACAAGTTTACCTATGTACCCATTCTAAGTACACTTAAATCCATATTCAAAAATGACCAAGTAAGAGAAAGCTTTCTACAGGACAAACAGAGTGAAAATGGCATTTACAAAGACATCAATGGTGGGTCATATTGCCAAAACCATGCCCTCTTCTCACAGCAAAAACATGCACTACAGATTCTACTTCATTACGATGACTTTGAAACCGCTAACCCTCTTGGTTCCAAAAAGGGGATCCACAAACTAGGTATGTCTACTTTACTTTAAAAAATCTTCCACCCAAGTGTAACTCCATACTGATGAATGTACATCTGGCCGCTCTTTTTCATTCTGAAGACCTGAAGAAATATGGTTTTGATGTAATACTAAAGCCTCTTATTGATGACCTGAAATTTTTAGAAACCAAAGGCTTAAAGCTTCCTTGTTTTGAACAACCATTGTTTGGCTCAGTTATTCAAGTAACGGGAGATAATTTGGCTTTAAATGGCTTGTTGGGCTTTGTAGAATCATTCAGTGCAACCCATTTCTGTAGATTTTGTTTTATCAGTAAGCAAGAAATTCAATCTGTATTTACTGAAGATCATCCTGGGTTAATTTTCCGTTACAAAGAGCTTCATACTGAACATTGTAAGGCACTAAATGAAAATCCTGAACTGCGGTCAATATATGGTGTTAAAAAGTCATGTGTGCTCAACTCCTTGCAGTATTTCCATTGCACTGATAACTATGCTGTTGATATAATGCATGATCTGCTGGAGGGTGTGGTACAGTACGAACTTAAGCTAAATTTTGAGTACCTTCTTAAACAGGGCTATATCTCTTTGAACACATTGTCGGAAAGGATACAGAGCTTTAATTATGGTTACACAGACCGTAAAAACAAACCAAGTGGGATAAAAATGGATGATAAGAGCAAAGATCTAGGTTTGAATGCCATCCAGTCATGGTGTCTCCTGCGTAACGCTCCTCTAATATTTGGTGATGTCATTGAAAAGAATAACAGTCACTGGAACTTTCTGCTGCTTTTGATCCAGATTGTCAATATAGTGTTTTCCTATGCCATAACTGATGGAATGATATGTTACTTGAAACATCTGATCTGTGATCACCATACTCAGTTCAAAGCATTGTTTCCTGACAAGAGGTTGATTCCCAAGCACCACTTGATGGTACACTATCCTAGATGCATTAAAAAAATTGGCCCTCTTATCCATATGTGGTGCATGCGATTTGAAGCTAAACATAATTTTTTCAAAAGATGTCGCAAAAATTTTAAGAATCTCACCAAATCATTAATAAAACAACATCAGCGTCAATTGGCATTTAACTATGAAAATTATTGCTTTAGAAGGTTTGAATTTGGTCCTACATCCTCCAAAAACATCTGCAACTTGCAAGGTGGGGAGGAAATTAGTGAGACATTACATTTGGAAGCCTGTTAAAATGTTACAAGTACAAGATGGGTCAAATATAACGGTACCGAATACCAGGTTGGGTTGTACATATGCACCGAATGTACCGATGATCTCCCTGTGTTCAAAAAGATCTGTGATATCTTAATACATGATCAGAATGCTTTCATAATATCCTGTAATGTACAAACAATGTACTATGATGAACACTTTAGTGCATACTGTATAGAAGACTAAATGGATCCGTTTTCTGTCATATCTGTGAAGGCACTGACTTATTTTAGACCATTTGACAAGCAGTGCTCTAATGAGAATAGTCAAAGAGCGTACATAGTGCCTTATTGTTACATTTAGATAAATTGACAGCAATGAAAGCTTTGGCAATGTTTATGCATTTGAAAAAATAAAATTGTTAAAGTACTCAACTTGTCATTTGGATTTTTTTTATTGACAGATTTATAATTGACATTTAAATTAATGAGGGGGGGTGGGGAGTAGCAACAACACTTTATAGAGTTAATGAGGAAACTCCTTTTATAGTATGCAAATCACACTATAAGAGTTAATTCATTACTCCTTTGAGTATTAATTTCTAACACTACACACTGGTGTTAAGAAACTAACACTTGAGTATTGTTCAATTTCAACTATATAAGAGTTAAAATTAACTCTATAACAGAGTAAAAATGGCTACACTTTAAAAAGTGTTAGATTGACACTGTCGAGTGTGGACCCCATGGGACACTTTTAAAGTGTTAAATTTAACTCCAATAGTGTTAATTTGACTCCGCTCAATTTGCTGTGTAGTAAGGTTCCATGAAAAAGCTCAAGAGAATATAAAGAAAATATGTCCATTTGTGCTGACAATAGCTCTGTCAAACAAATTGGGGGAGATAAGCTATGCAAAGATCCTAAATGATGGCAACCTACTGGTGAGGTGTGCTAATGAGGAACAACTTGAGAAAGCACTCAATCTAAAAGAAATAGGAAAAATGAAGGTGTCGAATATAGGGAGGGTGGGAGCACAAAATGGTGGAAGTAAAGGAGTTATCACAGGGGTGCCAGTGAGCGTTGGTATGGAGGAGCTAAAGAAGAGGGTTAAGGGAGGAAAAGTAGTGAATGCTCAAAGAATGAAAATGACAAGAGATGGAGTTAAAATGGACAGCGAGTCAGTACTTATTGAGATTGTAGAAAGGAATGTGCCAAAGAAGGTATTCCTTGGTTTTCTGAGTCACCCAGTGAGAGAATATGTGCCAAAGCCACTGAGGTGCTTTAATTGCCAGAGGTTCATAGCCAATAACTGCAAAGAGAAGAGGAGATGCGCTCAATGTGCGGAGGAGGAGCCCACAGTGTGGCGTATGGAGGGTATGAAGTGATGAGGCGAGAAAATGAAATCCAAAAACTAAGGGTGGAAAGAAAGATCACTTATGCAGAAGCGGTAAGAGTAGCAAAAGTAAGGAATGAAGTTACCAGGAGTCGAGTAATAAAGGGTGATGAAGAGAAACAAAAAGTAAATGACAGGATATATGTGGACAAAAAAGATTTAGTAGCATTCATTGCAGGAGTAAAAAAATGATAAAATCCAGCTGATTGTAAAAGCAGCAGTGAACCACTTAGGATTAGTGGGGCTGACATGGAAAGAAGTGAGGGAGAACCTCACTAATCAGTCAAATCTAATCGGTGATTATCATCAATTACTACAACCCATGCAAACGGTGGGAGCTGGATACACTACAAAAAGAGTGTTGCCAGGCTGTTAAAAACAGAAACAAAGCATTCAAACAAGTCAAACGCTCCCATAACATGCAGAATCTGATACAATATAAGAAAGCACAAGCCATAGTGAGAAGAACAGTAAGACATGCTAAGAGAGACAGTTGGAGGAGTTTTTGCAATAAAATGGGAAGAGCTACTCCTGTGGGAGATGTATGGGGAATGATAAAGAGGATGGCAGGAGATCGAAGGGAGTGGGACCACCCTGTTTGGATTTCTGGTAAGGAAACGGCTAACATTTCTAATAGGGGAAAAACAGAGATAATGGTGAAAGCATTTGTGAAGATTCATGGCTCAAATAAACTCTAAAGAAGAAAGGAGGAGGAGGGAAAGAAAAATGAGTCAGCACCCAGATGCGCTAGAGAGCTGGGAGGACACTCAGGAGGATATAGATGATCCTTTTACGTTAGCAGAAATGGTGAGAGCGATAAATGGATCATGGCCTTCGTTTCCAGGGAACGATCAGGTATGCTACGTCATGCTAAGGCACATGGGAAAAGGGGCACTCATGAAGTTGCTGTGTCTTTATAACAGGGTGTGGGAGGAAGTTACCGAGCACTTGGAAGGAGGCAGTAGTGATTCCGATAAGAAAACCTGGCAAAGATCAATCTAAACCCACCAGCTACAGACCAATAGCTCTAACATCTATTATGTGTAAGATAATGGAAAGGATGATAAAAGAAAGACTATCATAAACGCTTGAAAAGAAAGTAGTGGTTTTAGGAAGGGAAGGAACACTATGGACCCAGTGATAAGGAGGAAATAAGAAAGGCCCAGGCAAATAAAGAGGCAGTCATTGCAGTGTTTTTTGACAAAGAAAAAGCTTATGACAGGATGTGGAAGGACGGTCTGCTAATTAAGATGCATCAAATGGTAATTGGTGGGAGAATATATAACTGGATAAAAGATTTTTTGTTTGAAAGGAAAATTCAAGTACGGATTGGGTCAGACTTGACAAACCAATACATAGTGGATAATGGTACACCTCAAGAAAGTGTGATTAGCCCACTTATCTTTATCATTATGATGAATGACGTGTTCACAAAGGTACCAGTAGATATCGGTATGTGTCTGTTTGCTGATGATGGGGCATTATGGAAAAGGGGAAGGAACATGGAGCATGCAGTTAGAAAGGTACAAGACGCAATTGATGAGATGGTAGAGTGGGGGTGTGAGTTAGTTTAGGTTCTCAGTGGAGAAAACACAGTATTTTTCAGAAGGAAAATAATCAAGGATAGCATGAAGCTAACAATGTATGGGAAAGATTTAGTAAGGGTTGGCACATTCAAATTTCTGGGTGTTCTTTTTGATGCACGGTTGACATGGGCAGACCAAATCAGGAGAGTCGACGAAAAATGTAAAAAAGTAATTTATGTGATGAGATGTGTGACTGGGAGGGAACGGGGAGCCAGTTGTTTGTCATTAAAAACTATGTATGTGGCTTTGATTAGATCAGTGTTGGATTACGGCAGTATAGCGTACGGGCAGCCAAGTCTCTAATCTGTAAATTAGATGTGGTTCAGGCACAAGCATTAAGAGTATGTAGTGGAGCTTTGAAGACATCTCCAATACCTGCATTGCAGGTAGAAATGGGAGAAATGCCGCTGGATTTACGAAGAAAGCAATTAATGGCAAACTACTGGGCAAACTTACAGGGGCACGATGATTCTCATCCAGCAAAAGGAGTGCTGCAGGTGGTCTGGGAGAGTGGGGGGAGCCAGAAAGGGTACTTTTGTCGGGTGGGCAATGACATTGCTAGGGAACTGAAAGTGTTTAGTTTGAGTTTAAGCCCCTCTGTGGTTTACCCGATGGTGGCCCCGTGGACACTTGCGTGGCCGGATATAGACTGGCATTTATTAGATGTCAAAAGAAAGGGAAAAAATAAGGTGAATTTGGTAGCTGCGTTTGAGTGCCATGTGAGGGAAGTATATAGGGATTACACACAGGTATATACGGATGGTGCTAAGAAACCTGAAACAGCAGTGACAGGGTTTGGGGTGGCAGTAGCAGATAAAGGAATAGGAATTAACAGGAGAACATCTGATAATCTGAATAGAGAAGGGAAAAGGGAGACATTACAATCACATTCAAAAGAGCATCAATTATTTTATGGTTTTGTTTGTTTTGTTTTATTGTGGGCTAAAGAAGGGTTGGGTTTTGTCTGATCCATATTCCGGAGCAGAAGGTGGCGGTAATGCACCTATAAGATGGATGCCAACCGCCGTAAAACAACAAAAAGAAGAACAAAGCGCCCCACCTCCCTCTTACCTGTTTGGCCACACCACCCTAATTGGTGATTTACAACAGGTGAGGCCGGATCACTTCCAGGTGCTCTTTAAATATAGGTTTTGCTCCAGTAGAGGTAGAGGGGGACTTGCTACAGAGCTCCTACTGCAGATGTAGAGGACGCGCCATGTGTGGATTGGTGTCTGTATAATGCAAAATTCCCAGAAACCGTTGATGTCCGGTTCGGGTGCTCCAGCCAAGCTCTAGCCACTGCTGTTTTTTTTGCCCTTTTTTTCAAATATATTTTGTGGACTTGCGGTTCTCTTGTTTGATTTAGTATTTTGATTATGGATTGTTTTTCTATTTGTAATTCCACTGTTAGAGTCCTATTCCGGGGTCCCATCAATGACAGGTGGGCTCATCATAGGTCTATAGGTGGTGGCTCACGAGGTGGAGGGCTGCCTCATTCTTAGTTAATTTTCATTTTTTGTTGGCTGGTGGGGGTAACTGCACAGTGGGGAGTGAACAATTGTAAACGTGATGAGGGCGATATAAGTCCATTCACATGTGTTTCTTCCTGCACCATGATGTCCACCAAGACGTGCTTTGGGACAGATCAGACCCCTTTAGATGTTTCCCGACGAGTACCTGCATGCTTTCACTATCCCACAGATGGACTGTGTGGCACTGCGCTTTTTTGCAAGCGGCATGTTTTATATGCCGTGGGAGATGCCGAAACTGTAAATAAAGGCACTATTTGCCGTACCGTCCGAAGTGTGTGTTTGGCCCTGAAGTCCTTGGCACACATCTTCATGACCTTCCCTGGCCACAGAAGAATGTGTTACATCAAAGAGGATTTCCACAAGATTGCAAATGTGCCTCTGAGGGCTTTACAGTCTGTACACGTTCAACATCCTCTGTTAAGGCACTTACCAGCATGCAAAATGGTTTTATATTTTATCTTGACTTGTTGCCAGGATCTTTGCTATCCAGTCATGTTTGTGAACATTAATTGTAGAAAGATATTTAGAATTGGACACAGCATAGAGATTTGTGTATATGGTTGTAAAACTTATCCTTGCATTGTGGATAAGGGTTTAAAATTAGGCTTCGTCTTTTGGATACATTTCCAGAGGAGGTTTAATTCCATCTGCTCAGTTTTGAAACAATCATATTAAAGCAATTAAAACAGTGTACAACTTTCCTAGTAATGAGATATTTAATATGAAAAGGACCATTAAATAAAAAATATTTACCTGGAAAAAAAACACATTCTTAAATTATTGGTTTTCTTTATTAGGTCCACCATTTTGTACACAATAGGACAGCATGGATTTAATCAACAATATATAGACATATTTGACAGGAGAGAATCAGAGGGTGCTCTTCTCTTTGTACATCAAAAGACCTGAGGAGAAGAAAACACAATGTCCATAAATAACATCATTTATAATCTGCTGTGTATATTCATAGTGTCGGCCAGCAACACAGGGTTCGAGTGAGTGTTGGACAGCAACAATACTCTTAGGCCCAATCAGTCTCCACCTTAACGCACTCACTGACTTTCAGGCGCTCTCGCTAACTCCATGAGTGTTTGTGTTCTTTCCCACTGTCACACTGTTACGCGTTTGAGGGTTCTATGGCAGACATTTTGAGCCCTTAATGAACCCTTTCTGTAAGTCACCATGGGATGTAAACCTTATTTAAAATGACCTCATCTCATGACCTCAGGAAAGAGTCTTGAAAGCTCTCACAGACTCTTACACTTAGCAGCTGATGTTCTTTTTGTCCCTGAGGGTTCAGGGTTTAGTGGGCGACACTGGGATTGAGCCAAAGATTTCACAAGTTACATAGTAGTAGTATCGTAGTCTCACCTTGATGGTCTATAACTTGTCAATGCCAAGCTCTTCTGGTGTTGAGATGCCAAGTTCTGACAGGGTTGGCTTCAGCTCTTGGATCAGGTAAGGATAGATATCTTTGTGGGGGCCTGCTTTGTCCTACAAAACGAAAAAAAAGTACAGCATTCTGTCACTGCCAACATCAAGGTGCAATGACTAGTTTCAACAAATAAAAGCGAAATGCATCCCAACTCCTGTTAAGGCAATCGTCATTAAAGCTGTTTTGTCTGTCACTTCACCTCTGAAGCATTATTCAACAAAAAGATTGAGGTCGGTCACTCACCTTAACGGCCTCGAGGATGCGGATGGCACTGGCCAGGTCATTGAGTCTCCGGCAAGCTCTAAGTGCAGAATCCAGGATCTTGGCCTCTGGTACCAGGTCATACCCAATCAAAGTGTTCATGCCTTTAATTTGGGAAAAAAGAACTACATCACTATGAAGAATCACCAATAAATACAAAAAAAAGAACAAACAAGTTAAATCTGATGAAGCACTAACCCATACAATGTTCCAATTTTGCTATAGGAGGTAATAGTCGTACAAAGTAGGGTTAGGTACCAATGTAGCACCGGTTCCTATACAAACGGTACCTACCGTACTGAGATTTCGGTTCCTGAGCCGATTGAAAAACTTTATTTACACATTTTGATGACACCGTTCTCGCAGCAGCTAACGATAGCCTAGCGGTTGTGTAGCTATAGCAGCTAGCTAGCCATCGATTTCTACTTCTATTAATTTAAATCAGTGTTTCCCTCCATTATTAAAGTCTGCAGTTCTTACACAGCGCGGCACTATCGCCCCGACTGACAGAGGCAGACTATTGCGCGCACACAGACACGTGCACGTACACATGAGAGCGCGCGCTCACCAGCAGACACAGAGCGTGCGTCCGCTTGTTTCCCGCCCCCCCGAAGTATTAAACTGAGGGTGTAGCGGCGTTCCTTCGGTGTTGTTTGTCATTAAGGCGCATTGACTCCATTTCCTCATGCGAATGATGGCAGATCGTTTTATACTTTCTGTTTATTTTACGCAGCGAAGCGTTAACTAAATATAGAAATAATAATAAACTATTTATAATTCTATCGCACGGTAGATAAACAATATGCTCTCGTGCTTAATGCAGCTCTTCTGTGTTTCACGTGCTGGATTCATGATGTCAATCCAACATTAATGCTTTTCAAAGTGTTAAATATCTTTAGTTCTTGCACAATGAGCAGGAATCTAAAATGATGGGATTAATATTCCCCAAATTCCAATTAAATAATATATACACTTCAAGGGGAAACACCAAGTTACTAAACTGTAAACATTTAATATATTGTTCATAGTTTGAAGTTAAAATGTTCATTTATTTATATTTACAGTACTGTTTAAACAGTATTGTTCCAAACGTTGTTTTTGTTTCAATCATTGTTTTGTGCTTCTTTTAAAACAAAAGTATCTGTTTAGGCGCCGGTATTTGAAAAAACCCAAACTATACCCATCCGTGGTACAAAGTGTCAACAAAGTCACCTTTCTTCAGTTCCCAGGCATCTATGTCGGGTTTGCTGAAGTAAGTGACCCAACGGGCATCAAACTCCTCGTCTGACTCCACCTTACCATGGGAGTAACATCTGGAAGCCAACGGAGCTGGAATACATGATGAAGAACACAGAAATTACTTCTTAAATATAATATAGGCGACAACACAAAACTTTCAAGAACTTGCAAAAAGTATTTGTCAGTGTTGGGAAAGTTCACTTTCTACATTAACTAGTTCAAAGTTCAGTTCACAAATTTTAAAATGACCTAGTTCAGTTCACAGTTCAAACTTCAAAATATTTTAACTAAGTTCACAGTTCCAACTAGTTCAGTTCTTTTTTTCCACATGTTGCTGCAAGCTATTCTTTTTCAAAATTATTGCCACAGCCCAGAACCACAGACAGCAATTATTTGATCAGTTTTAACACTGAAGCTATGCATCAGATTTCATCTTCACATCCAATTTCGAATCCATTATCATTGAGGGGACAGCATTTCCCCTTTGTTGCTTTAATGTTGCTGTCCATTCACTCCACACCAGCAGCAGCTGCAGCGTTCACCCCTACAGTACATTCTCAAACACATGCTGCTTGAATGGTCTTTTTTAAATAAGGAATAAAAACACGACAGTTATCATTAAGGTGCAAATGTTTGCAAAGAAAGGTCAGATTCCTCCCATCCTTACCGACCTTGTCAGTAACTTCATAAAACTCTTTTAAATTATTATACGCCGCCTCTTTGCTACACTTATTAAAGCGCGTTTATGGTGTGTTTTCTATAGAAATCGGCACCCGATGTTAACCTGAAAGAACGCGCCGTTCACAGACACCAGAATGAACGAGTTCACAGTGACGTTCATCGGGCATTAATACAGTACGTTCAGTTCACGTTCGCCCCAAATATGAACGAGTTCATGAACTCGTTCAGGCACAACACTGGTATTTGTAACGTATTACACAAATGCCACTTGACCACTAATGCTTTTTGAAGAATACCAAACACAAGCTGCAACGCAAGGAGTCTTCATGGCTAGAATGAGTCATATCAATTCAGAATGACTAAATTTTTAATCAAACAAATTAACAAGATTACGAATTGGCCAAGGCGCCTTCTGCCACCCTTAAACACTGGTCCTTTTTGGGATGTCACTTAATGTTTTTATTTTTTTCAAATTAGTCCAAATAAAATTAAACACAAGTGGCCAAAAAAGAACATTCATCTAGTCAATTTGTGCAAGATGTTCTTATACAAATGTCTTGAAGACTCTCACTTACTTGATTTAAGAGTAAAACGGTCCTTTTTGTAAGCTATCTAACAACTGTTCTTATCTTAACCCCTATGTAGGTTTACAGCGTCACACTTAAAAAAAAAAATAGTGAACCCTGTACAGTTGTTTGAAAGCTAAAGCATAAACTAAGTTTTAATGAACTTGAATGAAATCAGGTTGAACAAAGTTTGACGCTGTTGGCCCAGGACGCCAACTTTGAACTTGAATAGGATACAGGTCTATAAACGTGCCTTACTAAAGCTGGTTGAAGTCATGTGACTTCTGGAATACATCCAAGTTCAACAACCATTCGAAATATAGAGATGCACGTATGTGAGTATTAGACCTACACATTAGTTCATTTAGAATTGATTTTGCAGTTATGTAATACCACAATATGCCAGCATACAATTTGGGACTGACATACTTCATACTCCACGATTACTGTTGTCCAGAGTCAAGATCATTTCTATCTAATGTTCTCAACAAATCATATTGACAGTACAAATCAAACTAAACAGCTCTTTATTTGAATCGTTCTTAAAATAAAAATATAGAAAACGTTAAGAACGTATACGCCTTCTATAAAACTGCTAAAAATATATTTTTCTTTTAATCAACATAACAGCTGCGTATAAACTGCGGCCACTGACGCCCCTGAACTCACTGAGGAGGGTCATCACAAGGTCGTGACATTTTTTATAACGTAAATTTCCCGGCTCTTAATTTGAAATACGCTATATGAGGAGTGGGTACTGGAAATGATTCGGGATCGGACCACAATGTTAGTAAACTATATAATATAAACTAAATAATTCAATGTCACTCGAAGCTTTTACCCCACAGCGGTGGCTAAGCTAGGTGGCTAGCCGGGAACGCTCATTGTAGTAGGGTCCTGGGCAGAGGCGTTCTCGGTCCCGTGTAAAAGCGGACAGTTGGCGGACTTACCCGTGTAGCAGGCTCGTGACCGAGCCAGACTCCGGGCCCCTGTGGCTGACAGTCGGAACACGGCTCGGAACATGGCACAGCAGTGGTAGCTAACCGTCCTCTGTGTCTAAGAGGCGGACTCGGGGACGGACAAACACGAGGAGGGCGACGCGGGTCACGTGACTGACGGAGATAGCCGAACGCTGATCGGTCTGCCTCGTATCACGCTGCCATATACTGCACGGCGTACTGCTCCCTGTGTGGGAGTTAGTCAAACTTTGACTCTGGCATTTTAGTGCAAATTACACACATATTTTGATGTATTCGGTTTCAGGACACATCGGGATGATTTTCAGATGTGATTGTTTATGAGGGCTCCAAAAATTACTTAATATTATATTGCCATCGCTGCCTGGTACAATGTGTTGAATGCAACTTGATTACATCTTTCAAATTCAACACATCCAATTTTACTCCAACCAATTTTAGTGAAATGAGCTTAGAGAGAATCAGCGATAACCAAACTTAATTTCCCTGACCTTTAACGTCACTGCAATGTATAACACTCACAACCAGCAGAGGGAGCTCTTGGTTTAAAAATACACTCTGGAGCCCTTTGTGCGTGCAAAGCATGTTGGTTCTATTTTTTGGTCCAGCAGCAAATAACTTTAATAAAGTGAAGAGTTTAAGAGCTGAAAGATTCCATAGCAAAATATTTGCTAATAATTTAAGGCCTAAACATATGTTGCATTTAATGAACCACAAATCACCATAGAGAATTGTTTTCATGTTGACAACCCGGATGAAGACATTCCTCCATTTTATTTGTTTTTGTTTGAATGCACACACATCACATGCACACAGGGGTGATGTTGCGCATGTCACCAATGTAAAGCAGATTATCCCGTGGTGAATCTGCTGTAGATTCAAGTCTATGTGTGTGAGTGGGTTCGTGTTGGTGTTGGTAGTGACGTGAACTGTAATCCGCTCTAAGCCCAGGGCACCACAGTGGATGTCCATTAGTGTAATGTGCTGCAGCACATCGTTCCTCCTCTACTTCTCCCAGTCTTCCCCCTTCTCTCCAGTCTTTTATTATATTTTTCCATGTTCTTTAGATGGCTCTAGATGCCTATATGAGCCTTTTAGATCCAGTTCTAGAGCATCTTGCGACTAATTAGGATACAGCTCTCTGACCTCTCACCTGTGGGTAGAAGGGCTTAAGTTAAAGCTTCAACGCATTTTGATATGGTGAACTTGTAGCAACAATGTAGGTTATGTTACATGTGTTTTACATTGTGGGTTGTAAAATGACTCCGCAATAGCACACACAATAAGTCTTCATCGAGTGAGTCATTCTACTGCGATCTATTTTTTTATCCTTATATAAAGCTGGGTCATGTGACATGCGGGGAAGGTAGAGATTGAAGTCCCCTCACCCGGATGTGTCAGTGGAGGAAATGAGTTTGCGGACACCGCAGGGAGATCTATCCCTCTCAAAAAAAATTCTCAACATGACATAAGAGGAACGAGTGTGATATGAGTTATGGATTTGACAGGGGTTATTTTATGCACATAATAAAAAAATAATTTAAAAAGCACTGCTTTGTGTTTCAAGGAGGTCTTTGTCTTCTTTTCAACTGAGACGCCCCCGTTCTGATCGCTACAGGTTTTATTTCTTGTCTCATATACAGGTAGCGCTGTGTCTGAGGAGTAGCTTGCACACTGTACGGGCCGGTTCTGTCCCAACTCTTGCATTCATGCATCGCAGCTTGTGTTTTTAAGGATTTGAAGCACATTTGTCGTGCAAACTAAAGTGTTGACCCTCAGGTTGTTTTACCAGGAGCACAAACTCAAACTGTACATGGAAAAAAAGAGCCTGGAAGCTCAGTTTGGTTCTACAGTTATGATAATTTTATTTGCATTTTCCAAGGTATTATTTTTTTCAATGATGGTCACAGTTCAGAAAAAGTTCAAGAGACATGAAACAAAGAGTGACACTACTGCAGATAAATATGAGCCTCTCTTCCGTGTAGCATGCGGTTGCCATGTCAAGATATTTCAGTCTGAATAAATGAATAGTTAAATGTCTTGTCGCAGCGGATGGACATGCATAACACACTAAATGCACTGCTTGATACTGCTGGGGGTCGAGTCATGGGTAAAGTAGTCCGTCCTGGGATGCAGAGAGGTTGGGACCTCCCATGTAAACTTTGCAGTTGAATTGCCTTGCTGTTGAACATGTGACCTTCAGCAAAGCTCCACCTGTTCTTATCATCGATCACAATGTTAACTATTATGGTTAATGCCCGAATGTTTTTTCTAAAGGTGTAACGAGAGTCCCATTGACTGTGCTGTTTAGACCAAAACTGAATGCAAAATATTCGCTTATGATAGAGATTTTATGGATTACAACAAATCAGTTCAATAATCAACCCTCGCTTGAGAATGGTGAGATTTCGCTCCCTGAGGAAAACGTTTAATACTAAACAATCAATGGCATCGAATTGCGGTAATACTGCTCCATCTAAGAGTTGGTTCATTGATGGTCAGGAACGGAAAATAAAAGCAACGCCTTCACCAGAACGACTGCACGTCAACATTAAATGACTTATTCAAACAGTGGCCTTGGCTACGAACTGTAAGGGCTGCATGTTCACTATATTCACTATGGCCTTATCATGTAGCATCACAACATCCTAACTGATGAACACACAACGCGTCTTACATTGGACACTGACATGATGGGGGACGAACATGTTAGAACAAGGTGCACAAACAGTTTATATTACACACTGACTTAAAAAAGAAAAGAGAAATGAATGAAACATGTGCTTTAAGTTGATGAAGCCATTTAGGAAGCGCTATGTACAGCGTGGAGACTCTTTGAGTGGATGATGTGTAACAGAACTATCTTTTGTTAACAAAATGTCATAAGAGCGACAACACAGAACGACATTTACAACAAGGAGAGGGAAGTGATGGGCGTAACCGAGGGGCGGAAGGGGGGAGGGGGGGGGGCAGGCAGAGGAAAGAATGATATGTGCATGTGTGCAAACCTCTATCACAATAAAAGCATGAGCAGCAGCGCCTGCTGTCGAGCATTGGAAGTGGGCGTCGGTGTTTGGGGAATGGGTGTTGGGGGAGGTGGGGGAGGGTAGTTTAGTTGGTGTAGTTTTCTTGGATGATTGGGGTTGAACAGGGAAGAAAGCACTTTTTGTTTCTCCGGCTGAAGTTTAGCCACTGCCCAACATCTTTGTAGCGCGCTGGTTGGCCTCGTCGATCCTGGTCTTGTTGGAATCGGCCTGAAAGAGACACACAAGCACAGTTCAGCCGGAAGGCAGCGGCGGTGTGGGGGAGGAGTTACTTTAATTACATTTAAAAGTTTAAAAAATATGTAGCATAATTTAGCCAACAAACATTATGCCTCTTTACATTTTGTTAATTTATCTGATGACATAGCCCCCCAGCACAGCATACTCACATTTGTAAAAAATGCTAGAAATAAACTGCAGTTATTCTATACTGTAAATAATCAGACTGACTATATTGAGAAAGTGGAACATTTGGATGAGATTCAGATTTACACCCAATATTTGTCCAGTGCCACGTGCCTCTGATTTGCTGGACCACATCGCCTATTGGGCTGAAAATATCAGCTAAACACTCCATAAATTAGCTACTTTTAACCACCAAGAAAGGCCTATAGATAACCATTTAGGAATCAAGGTTTGTTGTATAAAAATGCACTTGGGATGTGCCAGTGTTTTGGCTATGTATTGTGTGTATTGTGTGTTCTGCCCCACCAAGCAGGACAGCTTGTTGCCTGGTAACAACTCAAATATAACTTGTTTCCAGCATTAGGTATGGTTTTACAAAGCCAACAAGGTAAATACATTAAAGTCCTGCAAATTTCTAGTAATAACGCACCCTTTCCCACCAACTTAAAGGCGATATTCTCCAGTACCTTCTCCATGATCCTGTCCACTTGGCGGTTCTGGGTGTCGATCTCTTGGCCCATGTCCAGGGCCATGTGGCGCAGATTGCCAATGATTCCGCCCACTTGCTCCAGGTTCTCATCCATCTCGTTCTCCCGGGCGTCGTCTGTTACCCTGGAGTGCACAGGGGAAAGGTAGCAAGCAGAAAATTGTGTTGGGATGTATTACGTTTTTAATGGAGACCATGAGTCATGCTAAATACCTTTCAACGCGGTACGAAGCAGTGTACACAAAAAGTACAGCATATAAAACAAATAAATGAGTCAAGAAATAGTAAATCACCATGTTTTTGAAATTCAAAGGGATTATATTAACCCACTGCACATGATCTTACCGTCTGGAGATTCAGAACCATTGACAGCACTCTACATCAACCCTTGAGAGTTTAGTCCAGGGAATTAGATCATGTGTTATGATTGAAGCACCGATCTGCTACAAATATTTTAAAAATCATTGTTCTATGAGGATAATTTTACTTACTAGCTTTGAACATTTATTCCACCTGCTAGATTTCTGACAATACATCTGACACAAGCAAAACATATTCATCACATCAGTGTCCAAATATGTGGTTTTCATTCATTTATTTCTAAACATGAAATTAGTTAATTGCTGTATCGAGGGCTTACTGGTGCAGAATATGTTCTGGCTTTTCTGTCTCGTATCTGTAGCCTCGAAACATTACAGATTATAAATTCCATTGGATTCCACTTAGAAATAGTATGACCACACAGGTCAGCGACATATTATCCATGATGATAATGAGTCCAAATGGGCCAACCTATTACAGAACGAGTTTCATATAATTTCACAAAAACAGTATCACACAAACCAGCATGCAAACACACATAAACTGACAGGGCTGCCAGCTACACACAGACACACACTCAGAGGGACACTTCCCCACACAAACACACACACACCTACACACACATTGTACTTACCTGCGGATGAAGCCCCCGCTGATGGCCATCTGTTCACGTTCGTCCATCACTCGAGCCCCCGGCTGGCTGTTCACCACTCCATCCTGGTTTGCTCCCCAGGCCTGGCCACCGCCCTTAATCCTACCACACACACATTGCAGTCAGTGCTGGTCCAATGCCTGCATTCAGTGCTTGTGTAGAGAAACTTGTCTTTGTAAATGTATATAATGTGTGTTTGTGAACGTTGCCAAGAGTAGTCATGCTGCGTACCTGCATGTCTACGTGAGTGCATGTTTTCTAGCAATTCACATGTTGAAAATTGACGTACTGTGTGGTCAGAATGCATTGCGTGAATGACAATTAATTAGCCTGCTCGAAACAGCTAGCTGGCCACGTATGATATACCTACATACGCGTGTTTGCAATCAGTGAATAATCGATCTGACATGCAGATCAATTGAATCTGAGCACAACAAGCTGTGTTTGAAAAGTTCTCCTCAAAAGGTAAAACCATCTCCCACCATGAGCACATGCAGAAAAGCACAAACACAGAACACCTAATGACCACACTCCGGACGGAGAAGACACAAAAACACAAGTGCAGAGTTTAGAAAATATGCAAGGCGGAAGACATGGTACACAATGTTGACACGGGGAGGAGGAAAGGATCAGACACACGCTGTATCTTTTGACAGAAACTGGAGCAGTAAGACCTTGTGGAAAACCAACCCACCAAAAGAAATGTGCGTTAAGAAAAACAGTGAATGAACGGTGATCATTTTATGATGCAAGACTAAGTAACACAGTAGTTGTGATGAGCCCTTCATTTCATCTGGATGTAGGTTGATACACTGTATACAGTCAAATAGGCAAATCTAATTCTTAGCCGTTGTTTTGTTAGGCTCGGAGCATCTGATGAGCGGAAGTTACCACTGAGGTCAGCACAATTAAATCCCAAATTCAACGAAAGGCGACCACCGTGTTCGACACTGTTGCCACATTGTGAAGGGTGCTCCGGTTTATAACAACAAGTAAGAATTATTTTTCACATGCTATTTGACCCTGGCATATAAAGAAGTGTACGGAAAATGAAACACATGACGGTGACCACAGGATCACATAACAAGTGGTTCATTAGAGGGAGGACCAAAGAGCTATAGAATAGACAAGATCTGAACCCCAAAACAACCACGTATGCAAGAAGGACCAAAAATAGACCAAGTGGAGGCAGCAGAACTGCTAATATACCTTCATAACAAGAACAAAAAATAAACAAGAAATTCAAGTCAAAATCAGGTGGTGACGAATAAACAAATACCAACTGCTACAAAAAGACGTCTGTGATGCAAAATAAAGCAGATTGGTGTCGGGTGCTACTGTCAAGAATGCTGCTCAGCCCTGTTTTGGAGAAAAGAATCGTCTGTAGTTAAGATGTCCACTGAATCTCCAGTGGACGTAAAAAGAGTGGGAGTACACAGTGAACACCATTTCAAGGCAGATTTAAGACAGAAGATCATGTTTGGTATTTGTTTCCTCGAGATCATCCAAAAACCTTTCCAAAAAAAACCTTTCTACACTATTGCAATTTGGTAAATCATCAAGGCATCTCTTAATTCACTCCTAGATGAATGTGTGCAAAGCATCCGGCTGCAAAACCCAACCATAATATCGCAAATACATCCATTTATTTCTTATTTTGTCAGCCACTTGTGTTTTCTATAGCTCTGAGATGGACAACTGTATACAGTACGTGTATTGTAGGCTCAGGCATGACTCAGTGGCCATAGGTCGGCTGTTCAGGAGGGCCTGGGACTAGGTCACAAAGGAGGTTGAAAAAACGGGCATTATCGAAACCACCTTAGTATCCAAGCTTTCACAATACAAATACGTGGTTGAATAGCTTTCAAATTAAAATGGTAACACCCAAGGCTGAGTGTGGTCCTGAGGGAAGACAGGCAGAGGTCAACTGAGGCCCTTTATCTTGGGGTCATTTTCCAAAGTTGGTTTGTTAAAGCATAAGTTAGACATTTTAGTATTTCTTTTAATGTCTGCGTTTGATAAAGTGATGGAGTCACCTTTTAGATGTGTAAAACCTCCCTCTTATGTTAAGGCCTAATGCAACATAACCAAATCATTGCCCTATCTCTGAATACTGTATAGAAAATAGCATACAATCAAGGATAAAATAAAGATCCACAACATCTAAGAACTTCGACCCCAGAAATATCTTGTTGGAACTGTTATTTGGAAATGTGCACATTTGGTTTTGCTGCAGGGGGAGAGATGTAGAATTTGAAAACTGGTGAAACTACAACCAGCGGACAACTCACTATATATCTTGTTTGTTTAATGAATAAAACAAATCAAATGTTAGCCAATTGAGTAGTCTGACATAGATAAAAGTACAACGTGTTTACACTTTGTTTTTTGTCCATATTCAACAATCAAGATACAACGTGTTAATTCTTTAGCTAAAGTGGTGCTGGTAGGAGGATTTGTGCTAAGCTAAGCAAAGCTACAAGTGAATTATACCGACTGGAGAGCAGTCTTATCATCAACTCTCGGCAGGAAGGACAATCATTTTCTTTTACTATATCTGTAATATAAAAGCCGCACGTAATCAATTCATTCATATAAAAACATATGAAACCCAACAATTTGTTTTGTTCTTTTTAAGTACACATGAATTAATTTAAAGTGAGTTATTTTGCAGAGTAGGGAACTAGTTGATTTATTCTTTGGTTGGACATTTTTCACAGCGTGAGTGCATCATGCTGCTGGGCTTGGGTGGGGTTCAGAGGGGTGTGGTAGTGGGTGGGTGCCGTGGCTCAGATCCCTGCTGACGCTGCTACCTGTTGGAAGAGAATCTCTAATCCAAAGTGGAATGAAGGGCTTTTTTGCGCAATGACACAAAAACAAAGAAATTGCATCAGAACCTGTCGTGCAGATGTGTGTGTTTCGTTCATGCATACACACACACGCACACACACACATGCATGCATGCATGCAGCACTGGTGCCTGTTCAGGGGGCTTGTCGCGGTTGATGTTGTTGTTGTTGTTGTGGCTAGGGCCCGACCGCTCACACCACAGGTCACCATGCTCTAACACACCAGAAGCAGGCGAGCGGACAGAGAGGCAGGAAGGCAGGCACTGAAACACATGCAGTCAGGCGACACGGGAAGCACCTACTTGTTACAGGGACATGAACATAGACCACAGAACTGTCCTAGATTGTTCAAATTCTTTTCTGCATCCTTCATGTCCTTATTGATTTGGTCCATCCCCTCCTCGATGCGCTCCAGTTGTTCTGATTACCAACACATTGTCATTTTTTTTTATTCCCATCAAAAGAACGAAAGCACATGAAAAAAGAAGAGAGGTGGAAGAAGTTCCGGGTGGAGGAGGGTTGGAGGGGCAAGGGAGGGGGGGGGGGGGGGGGAGTAGAAAGGGTAAACAAAGGAGAAGAGACAAAAAAAGACATTGACTGTGACAAGAGAGACATTAGACATCACCACCACCACCACCAGCACTGGACAGGCAGAAGCTCGTGGCTCCTGGCCGGTACCTACTTTTTAATACATGGGCATATGAGACCACAGCATACTCCTATATCTTTTAAATCTTTCTCGGCATCCTTCAGGTCTGCGTTCACCTTGTTCATGCCCTCTTCCATGCGATCAAGTTGCTCTGGTGAGGATAAAAGGCATGAGAGCAGTGAAATAAATTTGACCGGTTGTTTTTCCAGGTCTGGCGCACTACGCTACGGTGTAAGAGGCAAATATTGGTTGTGGCTATAGATGCAGAAGGCCAAGCGAGCTACGGATGGATTTAATCCTTTGGAGATCTACAGGGGTTCCGAAAGCTTTTGCCTCCTAGCTCCTTCCAACGTGACAAAGTGAGCAAGTATTTCATCTGAGCGGGCCGCTGCACACTCCATGTGGCGCTGGATGTTAATTCTGAGCACTAATGCACGTCAATAGTAGCGGCGGGAGAGTCTGTGATAGGCGCAGCGCTTAGAAGCAATAGAATAAATTAGCGACAAAATCGATGACCAAATTATGAAACAAGTGTGACGAAAAGCCGCATTCAGGCACGCAGAGTCGCCGATGTTTCCTCACTCAGATGGTCAACGGGGCACAGAGCTAAAATAAGCTCTGATTCAAGGTCTCTCTCTCTCTTGTCTCTCTCTCTGTCTCTGGCTGGTTAATGGTTGTAGGAAAGGATACCCGTAATCTACCCCAGTGGAAAGGGGCATTTGTCTTCCGGCGGGGACAAACTCTCAAGGTTTGATTAGCCAGACGACACAGTTGGTCATAAAACATCGGCTCAAGATCTATTAGAACAAGTGCTGCCGATGCACAGCGTTGTAGTGAAGCAGGTTGTTACCGGAATCCAGTCTCCACGTGTGATAGTAAATAATGACCTTGGTTTGACCTTTGCGTCAGCTTTGTAGATCATTGCCGCCAGGGTAAGTTTTCCTAATCATGTGGGCAAAATTTGACCTGGGAAGGTTCACAATCCCTTCGGTCATTCCATTTAATACAGATTGTCACATCTGACGAACCAAGGCGACTGTTTGTTGTCTAGAGACGGTTACACATAGCGCTAAAAAGATGAAGCGGAATTTTCAGGAGAGGAAAAAAGTATTAAGATGAATTTGCTGCAGACTGGACATAGATAGAGAGTAACTAAATGGCCTCCAGCAGTAATCCAGGGCAGTGTAAGTGAGGGATTGAGAAAGGAAGGAAGGTGAGAGAGTCGTTGTTTATCTCCTTAGCTTCAGACAACTGGGCCAACCTGCCTCCGCCTATTACGTCTGAGGATTATCGGGTGAGAGCCTCCCCCTTCCCTCCTCTCCCATAAACACTCACTGGTTTTTAAAAATGCCTCGAGAGGGGAGTCACAGGTTCGATTTCCATACGGGGACTGTCTCCCAACGAGAATGTTGTATGATTTGAATTGATGCGTACAACATTACCTTACATTTTCTGCTTTTATATAGGTCAAATGCGGTATTCAATAATGCGAGTGATCTGGCTGTGCGTGAAAGCTGGGGAGAAAATCCGACATATAACTTAAATTACCTTTTTTTTAAGCTATATTCTGAACTGCACCTACAATTTTAAAAAAATTGTTAGAGCTATAATCCACTTCATCTCCACAGCAACAGCAGCCAAGGATCATTGTAGAAGTTGAGTCTTTGCCATGGTGAGAGGAAGGACTGGCACTACTTGATTACTTGAAATCGGGAGCAGGAGAAAACACTTCTTTTGCATCTTTTCGCTGCTTTAAGTAAAGACTTGTCTGACTGTCCAGGGATTTGAAATATAACTCCTCCACTCAACCCTCCACCCCTTAAATCCACTCTGCTCAATGTCAGGAGAGACTGCTGTGTGCAACTCCGCGCTTGGAAAATATCCAGGATGGCCGATTCAACAAAACACAGCACTTCATGAAATAGTTACAGAATGCAATTCTGTGGTTTTCGGGGTTTTATTTTTTGTGTCGATTGGAACAACTCAACGCACTGTTACAAAACAAACACACCACTACACACATCAACGTTTTGTGACTATTTGTCTACCGCCATGTCATTAAGCGATCTCCAGTTATTGGTTTGGGTCAAATAATCTTTATCATTTCAAACACATTAAGCCCAGGATCTATTGTGTTTGCACTTTTCCAACCAGCGGGAGACGCAAATCCAACTGACAGTTTGTGCTCCGAGCTAAAGCGTTGCGTGTTGCTCACCGAGGCCGAGCGGCATTGGAGCAGCCATGAACGAGGCTTTATTCGGGTCAACATGCATGTAACGGCTGAGCAGGGAGGGACTCATTAGCTGCAGAGAGACGTCCACCACAAGTAACACATCAGTGGGAGAAATAGTATCTCCTGCACATGTAAAAGGGCAGACGGATTAGTTTCCAGTTTACAGCTTTCCTTCATGGAGATTTCCGAGGAAATTCTTCATGTAAATACCGAAGCAAATAAGTCAGAGCATCCGATTGTCGAGGCACGTTTAGTTTGGCGGGGGTTGTTAACAGGGGGGGAGGGTCTGAGGAAAGAGGCGGACCACAGACCACAAAGAGCTTCATCATTGTCGTAATCAAAGTGATCTCCAGGCGAAGGAGCTGGAGAGCAAGAACGCATAGAGGTCAGGAGAGAAAAGCAAAGGAATAAGAGCAGGTGTGAAAGGGGAGAGGGAAGCTGGGGCAGAGAAACAGAGGAAGACGGGCAACAGAGAGAAAGAAAGAGGGACAGATGGGGGATCGGGTTAAGAGGACATTTGCTGAGAGGCAGAGGTAATTTAAATCTGTGAATTGATTGCTGTCCTGAGCTAACGGCAGCGAGCCGAAGGAGGAGAGAAGACAGGAGGGGCCAGAGAGGAGGGGGGGGGGGGGGGGGGGGCGCTGCTATCTGTTCCTTGGACAGGCCAATTAGGCTGCTCGTTCACGCATGGAGCTTTAGCACAAACCAGTAGCGGGATTTTGAGGAGTGGGGTAGAGCCACAGCCAAGGGCCCCCACTCACTGCGGGGCCACAGAAAGAGCCCATCGGATTGCACGCTTTTTTATTTCCTTACCATGAATTTAATTTGACTGATTTAAGACACTTACTGCTGTATTCTGTTAAAAAAGGAAAACATAGAAGAGGTTTAAAAAAAGACTGAATATTGTGCAATGGGCTTTATTTCTGTTGGTGCTCCGACATTTCCTTGCCTTTGCTTCACTGCTTCAGGAGACCTAGCAGTGTTTTAGATATTTAAAGAAATGTTATAATTATTTTAGTCTGACATGAATGAGTCAGTTATATAAGTTGTAGAATGCATTTTGAATTAGCGCCAGATGGCAGTGTTTCTCTCAGGGACAAGAGACTGATGCACGGACACGTTTTGTGTTGTTGGGTCAGTATCGAATCTCACAGTAAAGGATAAGATGGAACTGATGCTGACTGCCGGTGCTTGAGAATACATATTTCTTTCTAGCGAAATGAAGTTACTAGATACAACACACACTTCAGGCTTGCATTCACGTTGGTGGAGAAGAGAATACTGTGTGGATCGTTGTAGTGCAGTCGAGACCAGAAACACCTTGAGGGTGTACGGATGTGGGTGTTTCGTGCTGCAGCAGCACCTGTGACTGGCAGACAGATCTCAGACATCTCAGAGAATAAGAATATTATAGCAACGTGATACTGTGCTCATGAACAATATTAGTGATTTTATTACTCAGTGACCAGGGAGTTCTTCTTACTCCCATAGGCAGAACTCTGGTTCCTGCATTTCTCATTGTGCAAAGGAGACGTGTCTTTGATTAGAGCCCCACCATCACTTGAGTGACTTCTAAATGTTCCTCCAGAGCAACATCAGTCTGTAGGCGCCCGCGTTCTGCCTGAGTACCTGTATTGGCAGACTGCTCTATTAATCCTCGAAGCAACGGTGTGCAGGATTTGTTGGCATCTAGCAGTAAAGTTGCTGATTGTAACTAACTTCTAGGGTGGGCCAAGCGTGCAGATGAACTAAGGTAACCTGGACCGGTGTTTGGTTAGAAGTAGATCCATAAACGACTCATTCAAAGCTAACGAAAACATGATAACTGGTAATTGCACATGAAAGACAACATATGTGTGTCAATGTGTTCTGCCAGTAGATCCCTTGAGATGCTTCACACTGGCTCTTTAAAGGTGAATCAAGCTAAAATTTGGGCAGAACTGGAGAGGATGTGGAAAAATATGAGAAAGATAGTTTGTTTGACATTACTGTCAAACTGATCACTGTTTCCTCTTCAGAGAAACATAGCAGTAAAGTATACCTACAGTTTAAAGCTGTGCTCTAATGCTATTACAGTATAACCAGTGAGATTAACTGACTATACATGCATGACGAATGAAAGAGCAGAACTGTCATAGGGAGGCGAAGCAGAAGGCTAGCTCAACAGTCACATCCAGTATAATCATTTCAGCCACATTAGCTCAGGCTGCAGCGGAGGGTCATTTCAAAGTTCACAAAGAAACAAACTGCTCTTCTACTTTTGTAATTATAGAAACATGAAGGTCATCCGCATATGTGCAGTCATTTTAATTGGGACTCTAGCGCGTTATACTGGACGTACTGGTGATGGCGACTTGCCCATTATACAGCATAGAGAGAATCATCGTAGAGCAGACAGATGTTAGAGACACTGTGTCCAGTGATCTGTCTCCCCATCAACTTACCTCCCTGCTCGTCCAACATGACCAGAGTCCTGATGCCGGCATCTTTACTCTGACCGACGGGAAGGAAGGGAGAAAAAAGGGAGAGAAGAGGAGAAGTTTGGAAACAGAGAATAAAATGTGACCGATCAGAGGAGGTTAACAGAGTGGAGCTATCAGGACAGCAGCGGTGGGTCGGATTACGGCTGGAAATTCCTTTTATCTTTAGCGTGGTTCCGGATTTTTCCGACACAACTGGGACAGCTTGATTTTATAAGGGACATTTTTGAACATATTGGGGATTTAGGCCTATTTGTTTTCTTTCCAAAAGACACAAAGGATGGTAACAATATTCTCGGCAAATACGTGTATTTTCCATTATCTCAGTCAACAGCCATTAGTAAAAAAAAAAGAAATGTAAGGATGTAATTCATTACATTTGTCATGGAAATAAACCACTACAGAGAAAAGAGACTGCTGGTTGTTAGCATCGTAGTATGTGTCTAAGCTAGGAGATTTAAACATGCAGCACAGTGTTCCTTGTGTGCCTTAAAGTAACATTTAAGTGCAATGTGCTGGTTAAAGAAGCACTGCACTGTGTGAGTGGTACATGAGAGGTGGGTCTTCCTGTCAGCTTCATGTTTGCAGGTTGGTTTTAGAAGCATGCTTCATCCAGGGACAGACACATTGCTGACTATAAAGCATTAAAGCTAAACCTCGCAAAAAAAAAAAAAAAAGAAGTAGAGAAGATAAGAAAAGCCTCTAGAGAAAATCTCCAAAAGCCAGAGCTATTTATTCATGCGTGAGTCCTTGTACAGTTTTTCCCCAAAATATATTTGCCCACCAAATGGCGTGTGCTATATTTGTCATGTTCACTCGGCCGGTACCAGAGATTTGATGACAACACGGAAGTAACGTAACATTCTGATTTGGCTCACAGAGTGGGCGCTCAAACACACATGCAGACGCGAAAAAAACAACATGAACATTGGTGCACAGTCCCACACACTCCAGTAAGCACAACAATAACTGCATTAACCACGGTGCATCCGACAAAACAACAGCTTTGTGCTCCCCCTGAGGCCGAGGCCTCCTCTGGCAGATATGAAAAACCAAAGGCCGTTTGGTTCACGCATCAGCTATTTTGGATCAAAGTGCGCACTGACCTTCTTGGGGCAGATAGATAGAGACCAGTCAGACGTGGCACTGATATTATATATCGGTTTGAGGGACAGTGGGTTTCTTCTGAAACATCCCAGTGAGCAGGAGGGAAGCGGGTTGTGTTTACCTGAGCTTCCTGGACTGATGGATTATACTATTCTGTCCACAGAAAAACTGCACGTCTACTTGCTAGGAATCATGGGAAACAACAAGTGACGTGCAGACGAGGCGCCTGAACTGCAGGACATTGCAACACGCCAACTGGCGTGGTCTGATAAGATGACATCACATCTTTCTGTATGGCTCACTACACACAAGCGCGCGCGCGCACACACACACACTCAGACACCGCAGAGCGTTCCTTTGAGTATTAACAAGTAAGACAGGCTGTTGATTTTTTGTTTTGACTTGTGTTTTTTTCCGAAATAGTTTTCTGCCCTGGATATGAAGATGGCAGGTGTTTTTTCTTAAGAGATTAAGGGTGAAACTTTAAACCCATCTCTTTCTTTGTTGTATGTGTCTATGCTTAGCAGTGTTACGCCATGTGTGGGGAAGTGAATTTAAGGTGTTTCCAAAATATTCAAGGTGATGTCCGTATTAGTTACAGTCCTTAAAGTTAACATAATTAGTATCACTTTGCGCTGCATTAAAGATAGTAAGAAAAATGAATGCACGGGTTAAAAATACATTCATAATAATGAAATAAGAGCATTCCAAAGAAAAAGGGCAAGTGGTCGGTTGACATTGAGGCTGAATCCTGGTATTGATTTTTCTTTAGACGTCCACTCTGCCGTCTCCAGGAATCTATTTTAATTCACTCACTGAGGATTCGGTGCCACCGCCCTGCTGTTGATCAAACATCCACCTGAGGTATTAAGTGATAAACACAAAACTACTTGTGCTTTATAATATGGATAAAAATAATCATATGATGGGTTGATTGATTGAACAGTTTAAAGTCGTACAAATTCTTTATGCTAAGCTAAGCTAATAACCTGCTGGCGTGGATTTACTGCACAGACATGAATGTGCCTAAAATGCCGCTTTTGCTTTGAAGCCTCTAGCGACCCCCTCCCCGATAATCCCATTCACCCCATTTGGCAAAGAGCATCCAACTACGACTACCAAGAATTTATAATGAGACATTCTCTAGTCTATAAATCCCTTTTCACTATAAAAAGCTAAAAAATAACTGCAAATAAACAGTTCTGTATTAAACTTTCTATATTCATTGAAAAACACGATTTTAAGACTTAACAAGGGGTTTAAATGTCTTTTTTAATGCATTTTTTTCTCATCAAGGCAATGTAGTCATATAACAGCCTGAATGACTGTTATATCACATCCATCTTGTGTAATGTATTTTCTGACTTCAGGCTTCACACTGCCCGTCAAATCCGATCTCCTGTTTCTCTGCTCCAAGGAGGCATTGCATTAGGACTCGATGTCCCCTCTAACACTCTGTTCATCACTCTCCTCCTCTCATTTCCTTCCCTTGCCCACTTTTTCCTCATATCATTCTGACCCACCAAGTAGATTCTCGTTTCTGCTCTCTGCCCGGTGGGAAGATAACCGTTTTCATAAGAACCTCAATATCTTCTTGATAAATAATGAATTGCACAACAATGGTCATTCATTACACCACGTTGTGCCGATACATTTAAAATGCGGTACATTTTATTTGTGCTGCTAATCCGTAGATTATGCATGTATGACTGAATTGTGTTGCTGTTTTTAATGTTAATAGTCATCAGTAACATGTTTTAATACTCAATATTTCAAACCTGATCAGCTAGCAAGGAAACAAAGCTAGTTTAAGAATAAGAATAAATACAGTTAAATGTGGGGAATTCTAAACTAGGACAAGTGGGTAAAAGCGTATTCACTCTCTTGCAGTGTTTGCTCCATTCCAGGGATGGACTGGATCTGGGACGTAACCTACCCGCATCTCTGGTAATCTCATGTAATGTTGTTTTGTAGTCAGATTCAACAAGGTATAATATGTTAATCAGTAAATGCTGGAGCTGCTGCAATGGATTACTGGAGAGAGGCTATCTCCTCATCTCCAGTCAGTTTGTGCTATGCTAAGGTAGCAGCTATCTGCTGGCTGCAGCTACAAAATGAAGGTCACGTTGCACACTCGTCTGCAGAGTGAATTACGGGTCACATCTGCACGAGACAAGGACACATTACATCACTCACTGTTAGTGTTATTGACATTGTTATACAGACTTTATGGTAGTGGACATTACTGTGATGAAAAGTAGAAAATAAAAAAGGGAGGAAGAGTCAAAGCTGCAGCGCAGGACAGTGTAGGTGTTGTAGGTCCTGTGAGGAGGATCATGTGAGAATCCTGAAAGAAGGATTTGGATTTAATCAAAAAAAGTCGTTTCCCACATATTTTACTTACCCTTTGTTTGGTTTTTGTGATTCAAAAATGATTATTTTTATGAATGGTATGAATATTCTCAGAAATTATTTAATCTTTTGAACATTTAAGGGAAAAGCCAAACAGTAAACTCAAACGTAAACGTAGTTCTGTAAAATCGATTGTATATACTATATGTTGAGCCTCATCCATAATCCATGCAGCTTTATTGCCACATTGCAGTCTATATTGAGCCCTTTCCTCTGGGGCGGGGGATGCGAAACCAGAGGGATGAAGAGAATGCTGTCAGCGAGAAGCCAGAACATGACACAGCCGCTGATTGTCTCAGCCCAAGTACCATGTGGGAAAACACGCTCTTTACCAACAAACCGCTGCACATCTTCTGAACAGGGCCGAACAGTCGATACGAACAAATGGCGTTCCCTTGGCATTATCTTAAAAAGGGCAAATATTCAGCTACCGCCAGTGAGTCTGAGTCTGTTGAGGGGGCCAGCGTTTGGTTCTCCTCTGTCCCCCACGGCGTTGTTTCCTTAAAGCGCGGCGGATGTGTCTCTGAGGCACCAGGAACCAGAGGTCCGGCACAAGCTCATGCAAATTTAATGCCCGTAAAAAACGGCAAAATCTGCTTGGAAAAACATATTCCAAACACTGATTTGAAAGGAAAACGTTATGAAGGAGTTGCTGTCATGCAATAAGTACTGTTTATTATTCGTTATTACTCTGCTGAGTTCTTCTCACATGCAGAAAATCCCATGTTAAAGTGAATGGCTTTGAAATATATATATTTTAATCCTTTTCAAACGCAGTCCACCTGGATGTTCACCCCAACATTAAAAGAATTGTGTGGTCGTGTATACCAATAAATTCACTTATTTGTTTTAATTTCCAAGAATTTCTCAAAATCACTTATATAAATAGAGAGGAATATATAAATGTATATATATGTAGATAGAGATGAAGACTCATTGACTGAGTGACACAAGAACTGCCCCATTGACTCACTTGGTGAATCCTTGGTTGTTTATGCACTTCCCCTACCTCCAGCATAAAGACAAAGTACAGCTGGCCCTACATATCCTGTGAAGCTAAATCTGGATTATTTAGCATGAGGCAGGTGCTTGTACCGAGCAAACCCGGTGTTTGTGTCTTCACAATAAGTGGCCAACTCACCTCCTCGACCAGAGCCAGCATACGCCGAGTGCTCTCCAGAGACTGCAGGGGCAGAGAGAGAGAAGGCAAGTGATTAGCTGGGAGCCCACAAGAGAGCGAACACACAGATGCACTAACATGGAACATAAATTGTAAAGAGGTGGCAGCGTGTTGGGGAGGAGTATTAAAAGCTGTTAAACATACGTGTGCGACATGAAGAGGTAAAGAGAGAATATTTAAAAGTGTGTACACATCACTGATCCCGAGTCAAATAGTTGGGCCTAATTTGTCCTCTCACCTTCTTTCCTCTGATCCCAGGATTAATTATGTGATTTCTACCTTTTGTTTTGTGACTTTCTGCCCTCTGCAGGACTCTTTTCCACTCTCATCCGTTTCTTAAAACAAACATCATTTCATTCCTAATCCTCGTCTGGCTCTTTCCCCTGTGTTATCTCCATCTATCCTACCATCCCAGACATCCGTATTACTCCTTCTCCTCCCCTCCTGCCATAACCACAGAGCCTCTTGGCCTTACATTATCTCCTCATGAATGTTAAATAAGGCCATTGGAGCTGCTCAATTATTCTGCAGGACAGAATTATCTGTTCTTCCTGAGCTCTTCTCGACTCATTAAAAAGGGCAAAGTTCTTCCATTCTTGTTCTTTTTCCTCTTCTTCTTCACAAAAAAGGTATAGTCTTAATGAAAGACTTTGAGGACAAATTGTTAGAACAAGGGAGGGTTACAGTAGCTGTGTCTTGTCAGCCTGCAGGCTTTGGAGGGACATTTCTGTCCTCATGAAGAGGAGAATAGGCTGCAGTGTAGACCAAGTTTTATATTGTAATGATTTATGTTTCCCCAATTTCTCTATATTCTCCTTTCTGTTTGTACTTTAAAATGCATATCTTTAGCTGTGATGGTTTCATGTACAAATTTCCATTTAAAGTTCTGGATTTTTGGATTTCCAAAATAAAAGCTGGGTTTCCAAATCATAATTCTTGTATGTATTGTTTTGTATGTAATACAAAGTAAATACAGATCATTTCTAAAGAAAGTACAGACTTTATAAAGACTAGTCGTCTGTACTATAGAAATTATATAACACACAGTTATATAACTGGCCAGGATGCATACCAGAAATGCAACAAAGATTAATAATTAAATACTGTGTGAAACATCAAGCAATATCTGAGAAGGTTCAGGATCATATACAATCAAATTGGACTGTACCAACCACATCTTATTTTATGATAAAACAAATAGAATGTAAGGCATTACATTTATTTTCAGCAATAGAGCAGATGTTTGTGTGTTCTGTGTGTGTGTGTGTGTGTTGTACTGTACCTCATCGGCCACTTGGTCTGCACGGGTCTGCAGATCAGCCAGCTCATTGCGCATGTCTGATTCGTCTGCCATGGTGACTGTTGAACTTTGACCTCAAACAAGAACGACTGGAAGGGAGAAAGAAAGAGAAAGAGAGAGAGAGAGGTTAGCATAGCGAGGACACTACTGAATCAAGAGGTCGGACAACGGTTACTTGGTGCAGCATGTGACCCCAGGTTGTAAGAACGATCAGCTGGCATTTAACCCCGCATTAAACGCATCAAAAGGCAACAAACAGCTGTGCTGGGGGCTGTTTGTTGCCTTTGGGACCAGTGGGACGGGGGATACGATCCGGGGAGTCCAGCTTGAGTAGCAGATTGTTGCATTTGGAGAGGCAGAGACAGCTCTGGTCCTGTGAGATGACTCCAGCGCCAAGTTCCCACTTCAAACAAAAGAATGAAACCTCAATGATCATTTCTGTCCTGATCTGCGCTCGAATGCATCTCAAGGTCGGACAAGTAGTTCTGTTATATCACTCCATTTAGCAGCTATTGTCAAAGTGTCCTTCAGCAAAACAGCGAAGAGCGCTTTAAAGCGCACCTCAACTCCGTTAACAAAAGCACCTCTTCACAGGAACCGTAGCTACTTTATAGGAGGCAGGGATTACAACTCAGTGCAGGGACAGTCCCCAGGACAAAGTCAAAGCCGAAGTTGAATACCTTCAGTTGTGCTCACAAATACGACCATCAACACAGCGAGCGGCGGTTATTAGGTTTTCAGATACGAAAGGGTACAGGTGTTGCTGACTGAGCCGAGGCAAAGGGCAAAAAACCTTACCTCGTAAGCACAAGTGATGCATAATTTAATGTCTGAAATACTGTGAGTAAACATGCTGTGCTTTTGTGTACAGCCTCTAGTCACGCACGAAACGAACCACGCGGCGCAGACGCATGGTAACCTTCACCTTGCTGAGTTTTCCTCCTCTGGGATCGTCGGTGAATGGAGATGAACAAACTCCATCACTGCGTGAGGACAACGTCTCAGGACAGAGACACGGGTCTGTTTTTTCTCCTGTGACGCGCTGCCAGACAGTGTTTTGTGTAGCCACACAGAGTGGTGCCAGAGGAACGGTCCATGAAAAATGCACGTTGCTGTAACTCTGCGGGCTGACAGAGCGAAATGCTGCTGCTGCTGGTCGGGACCGAGGAGAAGAAAGAAACTGCTCCCATCACGCCTTCTCCACCTCCCTCCTCTGAACGGCTGGGCTTTTAATGAGGCTAACAACCCCATCCAAACAGATCTCGTTTGTGCATCTAATGCGTTCCTGTTTCCATCACACAAATCATACTGCAGAGTTTTGAGCGCTAATGTGGCTTGATATGAATTTAACCACCCAGCAGCCTTTTTAGCTTGGGGATCATTAAAGCTTCATGTAATTTAATCTATTGCAATACACAGCGCGGCAATGGGACCAAGGGACGGACGACTTTTGGCCTCAATCATGTGCAGGACGAAACTCATTTGGATGCATTTGCCCAGGCTTTGAAATAACGTCTGGGTTACGATGGATAAAAAGTTGTGATATTGCTGCATGGGGTCTTGTGTGTCTCTTTTAGCCCTTGTGTGACGCAGAAAGGCAGAAACAGCTTGTATTTCTGTGGATGTACCACTTCCAGCTAACGTCAGTAAGTCACTGTCACACGGTCTCTGAGGCCAATAGACACAAGGTCACTTTGAGTCACAGCTAGACGCTTGATGAAATTAAAAAGTATCTCCCTGCTCCTTCCCGCCTTGCGTCTGTCTGTCTCTGCCTCCATCCCGGCGGAGTCGTCAGGGCGGTTAATAATTGAACGTGTGCCGGGAAAAGAGATGGAGAGGACAGCCTTCTCAAAGTGCTTCTCCCTTTCTGTCATTTTTTCTCTTTGTCTCTCTCTCTCTCTTCTCGTTCTGTGTGTGTGTGTGTTTTGTCTGCCATACAACTTTAAAACATTTATGCCGCCATTTTACATTCCAGCCGTTCTACTGACACTGCAATCCAGAGTTATTTACAATGGGTGGAATTGCAGAATGAGGTCCAGTAACATGTATCAGCTGAATTTCAAGGGAATAAAAAAAGAGAAAGACTCCGCAAAACTGTGGGTGAGCTGAACCCAAGTCCACCGAGGTGTTAGCAGGACAAGAAACAGTCGCTGCGTTGATTTTACAGCCAAAAGGGACTTTTTTAAGCTGAAGGAGATCTTCTGTTACGTCTGTTGGCCACACTGTCTGGACACAGATTTATTTCTATTTATTTAAGTATCTGTAGGATATAAAAAAATAAATTGACGACCAGGTTCATAAATTAACTATAGATAAAATGCCCCCTTTCATTTATTGACTACTTTTGATTTTAACTGTTCCTTCCAAGATGTCTCCCGTCCGTCTGGTTTTTCTTCATTATTTGAACATATGTAATGATAATCAAAAGTTCTTTTTCATGTGCTTACCGTAAATCCTCAAATAAAGACCGGGATTCAATTAGTGGCCGGGCTTCAGTTAGTAGTCGGGGGAGGGGTCGATACGGACAAACAAAGTAAAAAGTAAAAGTAATATTTCATAAATACATGTTATCCTTATGTTTAATGTTATTGGCTAATTTCATAGAGTGTTGGCAATACTGTTGGTAGGGATGCGCTGGCGCAGCTCCGGCAGCGGGGGGGGGGAGGAGAACCGCACGCAAGTAGTCCAGGATGAGGAGAACGACGAGGAGGAGCTGCTGAATAATGAACTTGTTGTTCTCGATGATGAGGATGTTGAGGGGGACGCCGAATAGCTGTCCAAATGTTGCCTCATTACCGGTGAGCTTCGGATGTAACATGTAACCTAAGTATTATGTTTAGATGTAGACCTATTTTGCAAGGTCCATTTAGTTCGGAGTTTGTTTGCTGGTCTTGGCCATTTGGTTTCATTTTGGTTGTCTCCTGTTCTGTGATTGCTGTCCTTTGACAGGTCCAGATATTTATTGTTACATTGACACTGCAAATAAAGCGCTATACACGAAAAACTTTTTTTTTGCCGAATGAAATTTTTGACTTGCTTGATTGTAATTGAGAACATTGGAAAATATCTGCAATTAACGATGTATCTTAAGACTGACACTATGGTTTATTAATGATTCATTTCTAAATGGTTAGTCTCCAGAAAGTTGATTAGCTGTAGGTCTACCGGTTTCATTCTACCAGTAGCATATTGGTAAATGGTTGCAGGAAGTGCTGCACGCATATGCAATGAATGATATTAGCCTACTGTAATTATGCCCATTATTTTATTTAAATAATACAATTCTATAACAGAAGATACCGGTAAGTAAGATATATAGGCCTGCTACTAATACAAGCCTGCCCCAAATACAGGCCGGTGCGCTGTGCAGCCTGTGTAAATAAAAGCCCCGGCCACTATTTGAGGATTGACGGTAGTTAGCTGAAGGGGCAAGCAGGATGTGCCGAGCAAGGCCGAGACAGTCTGGCAGGATGGGGGTTCGCTGTCTGGTGTCGATTGAGAGTTAGGAAACAGTCGGACAAACAGAAGCTTCTTTGGTTACATATATATGGGAACGATTTATGTCCTGACTGAGGAAGCAAGGGAAACCAGCAACCAGCAGATGTGCCAGATAAGAGGGGTTGGAAATTCACACCACACGATCCAACATCCACACAAGTTCATTGTTTACTTAAGTCAAGGGTTCTGGACATTGAATGTGACCGGATCTTTAGATGCGGGGGGAGGAAGATCCTCCCCTACGGCAGCTTAGGGCCAATAGAAATCTTTCCTTCTCTGTCTTTTCGGGTTATAAAACATGATGTTCTTGCTGATGTTAGATAGTGTGTTCTTGCTCCTGCCTTTGCAAACGGAGCGCTTATACTTGACCTGTGATCTGACAAATAAATCTACCAGAAACGAGAGAAGTTGTTTGGCTGAATTCTTCCAGACGTCCCCATCCAGGCTTCCAATTTTTGAACACGTGCCTCTGATGCGTTTGTTCGCTCCTTCTCTTTTTAAATGATCTAACATTAACCTCTCTTCTCCACCTGAGGGAATGGAGTTTTTACATGGCATCAAACCAAGAGCGATTGTGTCCTTTGCTGTGACGTGTTGACAGCGTTGTCGTGGTTATGATGTGGCAGTGGTGTTGACGGTACATTTACAAAGCAACGCTAACTGAATCTAAATCCTGTATCCCTCATTGTCCAGGCCTCTCACTACGTTGATCTTCTGCCGTGTTATTGATCCGGCGCTCATTCCTTATCTCTTTGCAGGGGAGTGGCTGTCAACACGCACTGCAGTTCATTTCCTCTTACATTGTTTACGTGTGTGTCGCTCAGCTCTCTGTTTATCAACCTTATGATCAAACCTCAGAATCATCTTTTAGCCAATTTCTCTCCATCCGCACACAGCGATTATATGTCATTTAGCGTTGTTGGTTATGGTATTTAATATGTAAAACATATAAAGCTCACAATCACAGCCAAATTTGCTAAATGGGAGTAACAGGATTTTCTCCATGCTGGTTTCACCTTGACGCGACTGAGGTGACAAATTGGAGGTAAATTGGCAACAGTGCTGACAGGGCTTAAGGTGTTTACCTGAGACTTCAGTCTCTGCCCGGCTAGCCTTTACTCTACTTAATCTTTACATACATTTCAAATAGCAGCTCTGTTTATTCGCCGAATGTCATAAAGAGAGCCTTTTACCTGTGGCTGCCCCATCGATTACCCCCTATGGACATCACATCAGGACACTTTTTTGGATATTTTTATTTTAAAACAAATCGGATTCATGGGTTTGATAACAACACATGAGCTTGGTTCCAAATCTACACTATGTCCTAAATCTAAAACCACATTGGTAACAATATTGGACGTGAAGAGAGGAAATCAATCACAAACGTTCGGAAAGGACTAGTGATCAGACAAAGGTCTGCAGTTCTATTTGCACACAACAAACATCCAATTAGCAGTGACTTACAGTAGAAAATGCAAGTTTGCTAAGTCACTACAGTCCCAAATTGTGAGAGAAATCTAAGGATCAACTCATTTTTATCCCAAATGGATTTCCTTTCCTCCCCTCTGCCACCGTCCATCCGTCCCACTCTGAAAGTCACTTCCTCCTCAATGCGATACAGTCAAAGCTGTCGTAACACCACTTCCGGCCGCCCGCCTCCCCCACGCGCTGCCGCCCTCCACGACAGACGGCCGCCATAGGGCCCCAACCGCCGGGCTCAGAGAGATTAAAGTCATAAAGAGAATTTACTCTCCAGTGTTTTCTCTCTTCTTTCTCCGTCGTGCTTTCTTTGTTTCACCGGGTGCTTTCTGCACGCTCTCCATCCCTGAACATACATCCAGTAACCACGGCGAGACGGAAAACCCCTACGTGCCACCAACCCGAAACTGACCTGTACTAAACAGCCGGTGCCAGGTCGTTCTGTCATGAGGAATCCTCAGGAAGTGATACAGTTTGCTTGAAAGGGCGTGAGTAGCTTGAGACTCTCATCACCTACAGAAACTCATTCATTCATTCTACCAACCGGGTTAAGGACAAAAACGTAACAATAATTGACGAGGGATGTCTCGAGGTTATCGAGCGAAAGCACCATACAGACAGAAATAGCTTGATGGGAGAACACTGGCTTAGAGGGAGACATTAAAATGGCACCAATGAATTATTGATCAACATATGAATAGCATTTATTCTAAAAGCTGTGAAAGGGAGACGCAGAGACACAAGGTTCGGAGTAAGGGCATGACCTTGAAGAGCATAGCAGGTAAGAGCCTGCTCAACACGGCAGCCTGAGTTTTTTTATTGTTTGGTTTCAAAGAGACAAAAGCTGCCTCAATGAGGAGGGAAAAAGTCCAGTTGACAATATTTGCTCCAATATTCTTTTGTTTGGCAAAGAAAGCCCTGAATTCGTTACCATTTGTCTCCTTTTCTCTACCACTTTGTCTCCTTCCTTCCCACAGAGCCATCACAGGCCAATGCGGCAGGGATCTTTTGGAAATAGGTGAGCGGCAAAGAGTTTTGGCACAAAGTTCCAGAAGAAGAACTGGATTAGCGCCGCCATACGCCGGCGTGATTCACCCGCAGCCACACCCACGGCGGACTACAGCAAAAAGCTATTTTGAGTCCTCTCATGGTATGTAAAATGGGAAAAAACCTGAAAACACCTGGTTGCAGACTTGTATGGGAGAATGTCAGTATAAAAGCCGCCTTGTTGGGAAGATACTTTGAAGCTATTTCACCTGTTAGTGAAAACACCAACATTAGTTATCTATTCACCCTTTAATTGTATCCTCCAGCATTTGCTGAGTTGTATTTAACCTGACAGAGGCAGCGCTCATCTGTGGCGCCTCGGTGGACACACGTAGTACAGGAGAGGAGAGACCCAGCAGCCAGGCTCGTTAAGCAACCGTCTCCACTAGCAGAGAATGCAGGCCGCCCCGACTCCTAACCGAAAGGAGCTCTATCAATCGAGCACAGCTTTTGCACATTAGGGCGAGGGGGGACGCGCACTGTGGCTGCACAGAATCCCCCACAGTCAGTGGAAACCAGGTCAGCTTGTCGTTGTGTTGTTCTCACGGCTTTACGGAAGCCACCGACTCGAAATCTAGGGATAATTCTCAGTCTTCTCTCTCCGTTAGGCATTTCTTTTTGGGTCTTTTTTTTTTGAGGATTATGTGGAGAGGCGGCGCACAGATGAGACGGTGGGCACAGCGTGACTGGAAATTAGCAGAGCTATTTCTGCAGTGCTCCCTGGTCCCTTGTATAATAGAGAGTAGATGTGGTTGTATGTACAGCAATTGTACGACACAAGACTGAAGCTCGGGCGAAGCAGAGGCGGCGATTTACCACTCGGAGGAGCACGAAGAAACAGTGATGGTTTCAACACAGTTGCATCTCTTCGCTCTTACTCTTGCACGTCTCTTACCTCAGCAGTGTCTCACACTGACGGTAAGAGAGGGGACGTTAATTGAAATATTAATGATGATTAATGATCTTGAATAACAACAGGGCAGAATTTCCCCTCAGGAGCATTTCACAGCCGTCTCTCCTCTGCCTGTTCAAACGCGAAGTGAAGGAGACTGCAGACTCACTGTGTCGCATTGAAAACGCCTCTGCGTGTGTGTGTGGGCATGCATGTGCGCGTGCATGTGTGTGTAGTCCGTTTTGGTTAGCACTCGGGGCGTCGGAGGGTCCAACAACTCACCGCATCAAAGCAGAACCATGTTTCATTATTCACCGGATAGAGGCAGGTCAACATTATTAATGCAACAGCACTTTGTGCGCGCATACAGCACATTAATGTATTTGCTTTGCTTTTGCTTTTTTTCTAAACCCATCCAGCTCTCTATTATTGTTGCAGCAGGCGGTCTCAGTGAACAAGCCAGATCTCATTATATATTTTCACAGGTTTTTCTAATTTAATGCTGTGAAACCCCACTATGGGGAACCACCTGGGGTCTACCTGGTTTAACAGACATGTTTGTTGGCAAAACTATATTCATAGATAGATTCAGTCATACAGGTTTCCTTCATTACAAGCAGACAAAAGATATATTTTTTCATTGCAGTCCGTGTCGACCTATAAGCAGTAAACAAGATGTGACCGGACCAGAGAGCATGATGGGAGCCTGAGGGCTAAGCTATTCAGACAGAACCCCCACCACTTCATGCCTGACTGCTAATGTACTATACATGTAACAGCCACGCTTACGCTGTCCTCCAAGATGCTTTATCAGACTAGTTCTATTATTGGATAGAAAATCAAATAGTGCCAGTTAAAAGAAAGCTGGGCCCACAGTCGGTTCAGTCGGACAGATCTCGTCTTAGATGTATAAATAACAACTCTGGAGGGAAAGAAAAACAAAATTTGCCCACATTCTCTATAACATTTATCATCAAAAGCTGACTGTGAAATGAGAATATCAACATAGTGGCCTGAATTACTCGAGATGCAATCAGTGTTTTAAAAAAGAAAGTATTGTAGATGCAGCATTCTAATGTATAATATGTGTAATATATTATATTTATATCACCCTCGAAACATATTGATGAGGGGAACAAAATGCACTCGAGCCAAGGCTTTGAGGTATTTCATTATCCACATCTTATTCTATTCAGTAAGACCGCTTCAGATTCAGCGTGTTTGGGGAGAGCAGCTTCATAATCGTGCTTCCCTAAATCACAAAGGTTAAATGTGAATAGAACGAGATGGAACAGCTCATAAGGCGGCGGTTTTCATGCCCACGGCAACGCCTGTTGTGCCAATATGGCGTCGCTGAATTAAAACCTTCCCTACGGAGAAACAGGAAGGACGCGCAGGGGGGAAATCTCCTGTGGAAAATTACACATAGAGTCAAGAGGATAAACGCACAAGAGTTATTTTTATGCTAAAATACAATGAAATTTGACCAAAACGGACACCTTGGATATTAATATGCCCAAATCTGCTTAATCTCAGAACATGAAGGGCTAATTTTCTGGCTAAAAGGTTACGCAGCACAACAGCTGAGCAAGAGGTACAAGGTCACAACCTGAAAAATGCAGCATCCATGATGATGATGCTGATTTTTTAACACCTTGGTGATGATGAGAACCAAATGTCTCAGCATTCAGCGGTTTTTGTCTCAGCTGAGCAGGGATGAAGGCGCAGATTGCGTTTCTGCCACTTCGTTACATAATCCGAAGGAGGACGGACAGCGGGCTGCGGCGTGGAGCAGGGCGTGCTGGCATCGAGACAGGCAGCAGAGAAATGCACAGACGGGTGCAGAGGTGGAGCGCTCCATCAGGAAAACACCGCATCCTAAACTACACGTCGAAAATGTTCCAGAAACAACTTCGAACCGCATCCCAGGGTCTTCCAGCGCCCGCAGCCACCCGCGGGCGCCGCCTTCAGACGGTAGAATCCGTCAACGTGTTGGCCATAAATTAGGTTTGAATGATGTGCAGACACATCGTGGCGGTGTGGGACGTACGGGGGATTCAAAGCAATCATCCTGTGGCCTGCAGGGATAATCACTGCAAAGCCCCGCTGTCCCATTCACTGAGGATGAAACCCACCAGATTAATCTGTAGGCCTACAGGACACACACACACACACGTGAGGGGGGAGAGATGCCTCACAACACTTACATAACACATGGATGGGCCACTCTCTTCTACTTTACCTCCCTCATACATGCTTTCCCTTTTTTTGCACATTCACATCGTCTCTCTCCACTTTCTGCCCCACCTAACAAGACCTACAGTCCATCTGTGACGCACACACACACACACACACACACATTTACCCTCTATCTATCTCTCTCTCTCTCTCCAGCCCTGCCTTCCCACCGCTTCTTCTCCTCTGACTTCATGTATTCGAATGGACAACTGTCAACACGCTGCTCTTTACATGCTCTTTATTTGTACACTCACGCATACCTAGTGCTGACACACACACATGCGCACACACACACACACACACACACACACACACACACACACACACACACATATATATATATATATATATATATATATATATACACAAAAATATTACCAGCCAGCCAGATATTTGAAAAGCATCAAGGTATACATGCAAATCCCCATACAATGAATGTTAAAAAAAGAACACATTGCGCTCTGTGTGATGATATATGCAGAAAGACAGCACGTGGTATATTTTTGGCACCACACAGACACAAATATCAAGCATAGAAATATTAGAAGTAGTTTGTTTTCCATCTTGAAGAATGCTCTGCGTTTGAAAAACCTTAATAAATGAACTGTTGTAAAGACAAAGGGAGCATCGAGGATCAGAGGAATCGGGTTGCTACAGATCTGCCACGTCATGGCGAAACTAAAATTCAAGACACTGCAGTCACATCCCTCCCAGTGATGGTTCGCATGCTTTTTAGGCTGACATCGTTCCAAGGTTCCCCGTGGAGTTTATCCTGTAAACAAACAAGAAATGCCAAAACGCATCGTGTGCCTCTCTGAGCTCATTGCCGCCGTGCACAACGCCAGAGGAAGAGAGAGTTTAGCACCTCACCAAAAAAGGCCACGTGGCAGTGCCGTGTCACGTCCTGGAACATGATGGAAAAAACGGAAATTGATTCACCTTTATATTTTCTTAGTATCACTTTTAATCTTCATGCTTGGGGAGGTTACTGAGCAATCCAAGTGAAAAGTCTCGAGTCATTGTGTGTTGAAGGCAGAAGGAGTCATGTGACTCAAGTCGACCCCTGTGTAAGTAGCACAAACAGTTTACCTGCACGTACACACTCGGTGGGCCTTGAAAAAAAGAAAAGCCAATACATGATGATGGATTCCATGAAAGATGGAATCACAGCTGAAGAAGAAAAAATATTCGGATGATTGGTCCGCCATTGATAAGTTTTAAGAGGGCATGCCCAAAACAAATCTTTATATAAAAAATCCCACATGGTTAGAAATTGCCAAGAACGGACTGCAGACCCGATCTGCCAGCTTGATTTTACCTGCTGGAACCTGAAGAGTAGCAACAAGCACCGAGAGACAAGATCGAGATCACAGCGTGTTCTCGGATGTTACTGTTCTTTTCTTTTTCTACCATCCGGCACTCTCGTCGCAGATCACCATTGAAATTCAATAAGGAGAGAGCAAAAAGAACGAGACGCATATATAACGAGGGGAATTAATTCAACTGTGACTGTGAAAAGGGACAAGAGGGAGAGTGTGTAGCCGTTGGTGTGCGGATGCCTGCGCGTTGTTTTTCCAAGAGATGTGGCAGGAGGCTGGTGGCAATTTCTCGCCATTCTTCCGTGGGCAGGGTGATGGATGGGTGCGTGGTGGGTGCTGAGGACTGGGGGGGGGGGTTGTGACAGTCGAGGCGGGACTCATTTTCTCAGCTTGAAACAGATTATTCATGCGCCTCGACTTCATGTTCATTTGTGGAGGAAAAAACCCCACCTGTTTATGACGAACGAGAAATTCCAAGCGACCTATTTTTTTAGGGTTTTGTGACACTCGGAGGCCTTTTTTAACACCTTATCAGCCAGATAGATGGTGAGGACCAAACTGTTGTCCATCAAAGTGCTGACAAAGAAAAATAACTGCAGCAAGACCTGATAGTTCAGTGCTTTATTGCACATCAATGTGTTCCCCTCTACTAACAAAGCACATTTTCCTTTGTAGCAGACTTGAATTAAAGAACGTAGATGCAACGTGTTTACTGTCGCTTCTCATAACAGAATATACAGTGAATATAATGACTGTAGTACGGCAGACGAAGTGCAGTTCTGTCCTGCACACAATGAAGAGAGTCATATTTATGGGGTTGAAGCTCTGTTTCTGAGGGATATCATTGGTTACTGGTGTTTTCACTGGCGCTTTCTGGTCGCATTCGATTGCTTATTGAGTTTTCAATTTCAATGACACACAGGCTTTTAGTTTTGATGAGTTTGATTTACACAGCCGGGTTGTCGTTCGCAAACAAGTGCGTATTTAAAACGTTGTGTGGGAGTCAATGTGCTGATGGTTTACCGGCTCAATGGAGAAGGCCACGTGAGTTATGCGAAGTTGTGCTCTAATTTCTTCAATTTCTTCTGTTGAACTGAAGCAAAAAAATCCAAGAAATGTATTGGCAAATAAATGTCAGAACGCTCGTATGCGGCTGGGTGCATTTAAGTTGAGGTATCGGCGCGCGCTGAGGGCTCAGGTGTCATTTCCTGTCCTAATGGGATATGCGTTTACTCCGGGGAAAACAAATCACAGGGCCTAACAACGACAACACACACGAGTCACTCCGCTTAAGAGTGGACGTGAGCTCTTTGTCCTGCTGACAGATACAGGGTGGGACGGAACGAGGGAGGGACAAAATTCTGTATGCCGCTCGTCTTTCCCTTTTCTAAAACAAAGCATTATTTGAATGTCCTTCCTTTAAAAATAAAAACAACTTGTTTCTAGTAGCAATCTAGTATAATCACACATAAATGATCTTTCTACAAATACCATTTCACTGATCCAGAGAGGAATAACTATATGTTCCTGTGTTCCCCACATCGAGACACAGGGACAGAACTGCAGCCAAGCTGTTGGTGCGCAGACAACTACAGTGATTTGGCAGAGTGTGTTTCACCGCAACGTACACCACAAACGGAAAGACAGACATAGATAGATAGGAATATATTGATAGATGGATATGAATAGATATATATATATATATGGATAGGTAGGTAAATATAATGGATAGAAATTGATATATTTGGATAGATAGGTATGAATATAGATAGATATGGATAAATATGGAAGGATACATGTGGATAGACATCAAGATATATAGATATAAAGATATGAATATAGATAGATAGATATGAATAGATAGACATGAATATAGATATATGGATATGTAGGTAAATAGATAGATATAATGGATAGAAATAGATATATTTGGATAGATAGATATAGATATAGATAGATATGAATATAGATAGATATATTTGGATAGATAGATATGGATGGATGCATAGATATGGATTGGTCCTTAAAAGAACAATGCAAAACAACGTCTATCTGAACCTGATCTACCCAAATATTGACAACGTATGAAGGAATTCGATCATTTTGTTTTTCAAAAACGGATGAACGAAGATGAACGCATCCAATAAAACTTCAACGCAGCACCGACAATCGCAGAGCTGCGCAAACACACGCACACGCACACACATACGCGCACGCACATCGACACGTACACACATACGCACTTGTTTAAGGGAATATTGTACATTTCCACAGGCAGAGCTGTGATTTGTTGCGGGAGCTCGCGTGTTTTCCTCGCGGAGCTGTCCGTGGTGCTGAAGCACCACACAGCCTCAGCGCAGCCTTTTAGAAACACGGGAAACGTGCTTCCCACCGGCTGCTTTATCTGTGCATTTAATCCTTACAACAAACAACGACTTTAAGCCTGTAATATATTTAAGACGGAAGCTCACCTGCAAACACGGACACGGAAACGGCAGCAAAGTGCACCGCGTTAAGCGCATTAATCGATGCAGCAACACCACGGGGACGTTTACACTGGTTTGGCCTTCAGATATGAATGCATGGGCTTAGAAATAAGATGTCAGCTTCTTTGACTAGACAAACAGGAGACCATGTCGCAGGAGGAAAACGTTAATAAGACAAGACACATCCCTGTGAAACTATACAGGGGCGTATTTTCTGAATAATTTAAATTAGTGGACGTGTTCTCGACTAAATAGACTGAAAGCCAATCTAGTCAATCCTACCTGGTCAATTTTATTCTGCTCCTCTTCTTCGTCTTCTTTTTATTTTTCTGTATTTGTTTCGACCCAGGATGAAAATGTCCGTCCGTGCTGGCGCTCTTCTTAACGGGACTGTCCCCGGTGGAGGCGCTCCGCCCCCCTCCACCCTCCCCACCGACAAATCAAACACTTCCTGTTCACATTTTACAAAATAATGTGAGTCAAGGTGCTTAAACTGCCATAAAAATCTTCTTCACCACTGTCTCCTACTCCCCTCCCAAAACGAAAACAGTGCCGTGCTGCTTATCAAATCAATTTAATTCAACTGATTAGAAAAGGCATTATATTCAAACAATATCAAACGAAATAACAAATAAAAAACATAATTAATATAAATTATATATATATAATGTATATGCAAATAAATGTATTATATAATGTTATTGTTATCTTTATCATTCGTATTACTGATGATTGAATTAAATCAAATGAATGACTACAATTCAATCAAAGTATTTGAATCAGCTTGGAAACAGTTATTCATTCACGTTTGTCTGTTGGACAGGTAGGCGGCTTTTACTTTGGTGGTTAAATCACCCAACTTCCGGCCTCATTGCGTTAACTTGGATGCTGCTCACAAAATGGCCGCGCCCTCTGATGTCACACGCAGCGGATAGAAGATACAAGATGTTACACGCATCTGTAAAACCATTTGTTTGTCCACTACATCTGAGACTGTCACAAACCCTGATGAAAAAATATAAACGACCTCAATAACAGACAGACAGTCGGGGAGAATGATTAATAGACAAATAAAAATGTAAAGCAGGATTTCTTTTCTCCAGTCCATCTTCTTCACATCGGACCTTCTTTCCATTTCTGAAGAAACTAACCCGCTGGGACTCTTCAATGGCACGAGTTCTGCAGGTACCACCTGCACCACCTCATGTCTGCACCTGCACGTACTAACACACACACACACACCCTCACTTTGTAGGTGTCATTTCCAGCACGGAGGCACCGCCCACCGATGACTGGTATTAAAATACTACTATGTCTTCTCTTTCAATTCAAGTCATTTCTAAAACCGCTTAATTTAACGTTGGGTAACCACGGATTCAGCAGTGATGATTTCAGACCTGTGACCTTAAAAGCACCACCTGATCCCACGTAACACTCAGCCTGCAGCATAAACATGGCATGGCAATATAAAGCATGATAATATTAGCTGTAATAGTCATCCCGGTAGTGACAAGTGTGCACAGTTATGTAGATAATCCTCACGGTTTGCCTCTAAAGTCCTTGACTTTACATAATGAAACACACCTTGGTCTAATGACACGTCAGGAGCCAAACTAAAGAAGGATGAAGTGCTCTCGTGAGTGAGCCGAATGGGATGAATTATAGATTTAAACCACTGGGGGAAAGGATTGCAAAACAGCCTTCTGGGCCTGAAACGCTGCAGTTACGTCTTAAATAGGTTTTCTCAGCCAGCTAGCTTTTATTTTGGTTGTTATTGGTGATATTTTAGCCAGATGGTTAACCATGTGTCCTGCATGACCTTTAATCCTGCAGAGTGAGTAGAAATAGGATTCTTGGCCATGGCCTTCATTAATACTGAGACTCTGAGAGGATGATGTCAGAGAGGTAGTGTCAGAGACGTGGAAAGCTGGGACAGATGTACGCTGACCTTTGACCGCCAAATGCTCACCATGACCCCCCCTTAAAAAATCAGCATCCCACCGACTTCTCTTTTTAACAGCATGAGCATCGGGTCGTGTAAGAAACATCAAATCAACAGAGGAGCTGGAGATGGATCGACCGCGGGCTCCACAGATCATTACCAGCCGTCAAAGAAGCCATTACAGAGCTGCCTCCCACATTAATGATCCAATAGTTCAATGACACTCGCTCACTCACTGTATCGCCATCGATTGATTGAAGCGCGGCTGATTCTCCCCTCTGTTGTTGTGCTTTCAAAATTACTCTCGAGTGCGAATGTATTCACAGCACAGTCCATCCGGTGAGGGCCACGTTCATTTGAGAGCCCTGGAAGGGTTTTCCTTTGTAAGCCCTTGATGGTGCTCACCCAGAGACGTGAACACGGAGCACAATCCCAAGCTTGTTTGTCTTCTGCGGACAACAGGCCACCGAAGGATGCTGCTAACAGAGGTGGCTGGTGGAAGGTGTTTTAGGCGGAGCGATTTCCACAAACATCCCTGACGAATTTAATGGATAACAATTAAGGTAAAAACACGTGTTGACATTTAATATTGTCTTTTTTCTCCGGGAGGGGTGATGCCTGCTGCCATGGTAACTAATGAAGACAGTGAAGACCATTCTGTGTCTGTGACGTTTCCCAGGTCCACCACCCCCCCCCCCCAAAAAAAAATACAGGGTCCAGAGCTACACCCCGTTAGCTGCTTTGGTGTCAGTGGAGAACAGTTTTTGATTATTTAGTTTAATAGGCTAAGCTTTTTTGGCCCAATGTAGTGATTCGCAGGGGGGGGGGGGGCAGAGAGCCAGAGCATCTAAACACGCCCATCGATCCCGGTAACGCTGGCGCTGGGCCGCCTGGTAGAGCGCGTGATGTAGAAGAACACAGAAGCAAAGCGGGACAGGCTTCCTGTCGTCAGGGCGGGTTTTTCTGGCTGTATCGCAGCGCCAAAGGGCTCGCTCGCCCCCACCAACGCACAGCAACCACCACGAGTCCCAGGGAGTCACTTACAGGGGTGTCGACGCGCCAAACCCACGTACCATCGCACGCTTCGTCCATCGCCGAGGACAAAAGAGACAGAAATGTGAATTGTGATTGTGAATTTTCCAAAGACGTGCACAGCAGTTAAAGACATGCAAATGTCAACATGTCACACAGGTAAAGGATGAATATTCACAGAAGGTTGTTGAAATCCGTCAACGTTTACTGCCAAACGGAACACAACCAGAAACAAAGGATAAATTAGAGTTGTAGAACACAAGGATCAGTTCAACGTGAGAAGCACCTCGAGCTCAACGGACCTGCAGATGTTAAACTCGTTGTACTGCTTTGGGTGTGTGTTCTTTTTGACACGTTTAGGTTTATGTAAAAGAGAAAAAACAACTCATTTAAATACATGTTTAGCTTGGTAATAATGAAGCAATTCTTGTTCCAAAGGCAGTCACGTTAACAATGGACGCCTTTCCAATGAGACGGAACCATGGCTCCTTTTACTGTGAACAAATGAATAATCATTTCCTAAGTCCCCTGCTGCTGGAAATGGCACAAGTGAAGTAGATGCACTTTCTCCATTAAAATACATCAAATATGACTTCACAATCATTGTCAACATCTGCTGCAACAGACCTTTGTTTGATAAAAGACGGCATTTGTCAAAATGGAACCACATTGTTCTTACAAAGAGACGTGTAGTTAGCAGTGAGTTTACTGACACACAAACACACACACACACACACACACACACACACACACACGACAGGATTAAGGAACGTCACGTAGGTTAAAGTCTCCAACTTGAACAGGTCCCTGACCGTCAGTCTCCGACCGCACGTCTTCTCCGAGCTGCTTCCTCGTGCCGCGGGCGAAGTGCGGCGCTCCCCGTCCCGATCACAAGCCGCCACTCACCAGCTGCTTTCTGGAAACCGCTCATGCAGCCCCCCGGCAAAAGTGGGCTGAGGAAAGGAAACCGCGTCATCCCTGGAGGTCAAAGGTCCGGAGGCAGCGACTGGAGCAGCAGTAGGCCACAAAACTCACCGTTGTCCTTCCCAAAGGAGAGAGGTGAAGAAACCGTGAGAAAGACTCCACTCATAGAGAAAACAAGGGGGGGGGCAACATCAAAGGGAAAGGAGGGTGCGTTTGTTCTCACCTGCGGTGCACGCCTGCCAGTGCTGTGTCACGGAGGGGGAAGAGTTTGGGGTAGATGATGGTGAACATGGTTTGACTGCAGCGGTGGCAGTGTCCCAGGGGGAACTGCAGCAGGTCCAGCAGGCTCTTGGGGAGGGCGATGGGAGGCAGTAAATTTAGGTCTAAAAAAAAGAAAAATACATTAGCACCTGGAGGCTTTTAGAACTTTAGGCAGTCGGCAAATTAACTGATGAACCAAAGCCTGACATCAGCAGTGAGGGGTTTGCCGGATCTAATCTGATGTGTAACATTAACATGATCATTAACATGATCTGATGTGTAACATTAACATGAGCAGCTGCTCAGTGTGAACAAATAACCATCCGCACCAAGAAGTTGAGGCTAAGGGGGGGTCCAGGGACGGCTGGCCTCGCGGCGTTGGTTGCTGCTCACCTTTCGGCCGGTGGTGGTAGAGGCGGTGCAGGGCTCTCATGGCGATCTCCTCCAGGGGGACCACGCCATCCGCCTCCGAGCCCACCACCTTCACTTCGGCTGGCAGCCCGACCAGAGCCTCGCTCAGCGCATCGCCCGGCGCCACGCCACCGTCGCTGTCCGACCCGGGGGCTGACACGCTGCACCTGCGTGGGAGCAACGTTGTAATCTCATTGTGTCGATGCACTCCTTCACTGGCGTTGCCGCCGGGGTTCCTTTGCCCGTCAACAATTGTATTCCAAAACCTAAATAATGTAGAGCTAAACAAAACAACAATCTTTGATGACCGTGTTACCCGCTGCAGCCGATGACCTTGTTGTACAAGTAGGAGGGGAGGCCTCTGAGGTGCACGTTGTTGTCCACAAACACAAACTGCAGCTCTCGCGATCGGCCCAGATCTGAGAGACACACACACACACATTAACGCTGCCTCGCTCGCAGTCTCTACTATACCATGACAACACCCAGATAAGGGGGGGGATTGGGTGCCCACTGACCAAGCGGTAGAAAGGTCAGCCGGTTGGCGGCCATGGAGAGCTGGTTGAGGCGGTGCAGCCAGCAGAGCTGCCGGGGAACATGGGCCAGCAGGTTGTGGTCGGCTGTCAGATTCTGCAGCGAAGTGCAGCGGTGCAGTCGCTCTGGGAGGCCTATCAGCTGGTTCATCGACACGTCCACGGTCTCCAGGTCCTGCAGATCACCGATCTCTGAAGGCGGGACATGATTAACGAGGAAAAAATGTAATCAACAGCCTACGGAACCATGCAACATGAAAGTGGATTATTTTGAACTTCACTTAACCTCCATTGTTAAAATAAGGGCAGACGACAGCATTGCTTTTTCTGTGGTCTTAAAAATAACTTGGAAACGCTGGATATTTGATCTTTTATCTATTTGTCTAAATACTATATTTCTCTTCTCCCGCTGCTGTATTTTTACGGATCAGCAGTAGGTGAGAAGATTCGGTAACAAAGGGAAAGTTTGAATAGAACGATCTTCAGTGTGTGTTCACGGTGCTCATACTGGGCGGCTGAAATGTTACAAACGTTTCTGAATCAGTCATAAAATGTGCTGACTTGTGACATTTAAACATCAAGTGGAACATCCATTGTTTTTGTTCATCCTCCGGAATCAAATCTAAACATAAATGAAGTATCTGGACAAACATTTGCATTAAAGAAACGATGTCCATGTTGTCACTGTGTCGATGAGGACAACAATGATGCTTTCCATTTCCTTTTGGTTGAGAAGTTCTGTTGCCCTCTGCTGGCAAATTAAATCAAAATGAAAAACATCATGTTCCTTATATAAGTAAATATCCTCTTGGTAGGAAAGGTTATAAGTAACATGTGTTGACTTTATATTGTGAATGAAGTATAAACGTGTGGTTATTTCTGTGTCTGGGACACAAACAAAGACAAGAAAAATGGTTATACATATAGAATTGAGATTACCAATGTATTTTATGTTTGATTACCTGCAAGTTTGATCTGATGTTTTTTTTTTAAATAATGTGGCCTCAAAAATAAAAACCTCATTAATTTCAATTGACAAAGTACACCTGACCTCGCAGTCAAAGAACGAGGAACAAAGCTGCTGTTTTTCACCTGGAGGAAGGCATTTTAGATGATTACTGGACAGTCTGAGGTGCCGTAGAGACCTCAGGCGGCCAATCTCTGGACAGAGGAACTGGAGGGCGTTATTGCTCAGGTCCAATGACTGCAGTCTGGCCAGGTTTCCAATAGCTGGGGATCAAATATGAAGCCAAGTGACAAATGAATCAGTGTAGACGCTGGTAAATATTCAATAACAAAGGACTTACCTTCAGGAATGATCATTATGTTGTTTGAGTGCAAATACCTAAAATAAAAAATAAAAATACTGAAAAAAAAAACTTGAATAGACAACTATTAAATGACTCATGTGATGTTCCTAACAGCGTGAGGCCTTTCCTTTTACCTCAAAAATGTCATATACACTCACCGGCCACTTTATTAGGTACACCTGTCCAACTGCTCGTTAACACTTAATTTCTAAGCAGCCAATCACATGGCGGCAACTCAGTGCATTTAGGCATGTAGACATTGTCAAGACAATCTCCTGCAGTTCAAACCGAGCATCAGTATGGGGAAGAAAGGTGATTTGAGTGACTTTGAACGTGGCATGATTGTTGGTGCCAGAAGGGCTGGTCTGAGTATTTCAGAAACTGCTAATCTACTGGGATTTTCACGCACAACCATCTCTAGGGTTTACAGAGAATGGTCCGAAAAAGAAAAAACATCCAGTGAGCGGCAGTTCTGTGGGCGGAAATGCCTTGTTGATGCCAGAGGTCAGAGGAGAATGGCCAGACTGGTTCGAGCTGATAGAAGGGCAACAGTGACTCAAATAACCACCCGTTACAACCAAGGTGGGCATAAGAGCATCTCTGAACGCACAGTACGTCGAACTTTGAGGCAGATGGGCTACAGCAGCAGAAGACCACACCGGGTGCCACTCCTTTCAGCTAAGAACAGGAAACTGAGGCTACAATTTGCACAAGCTCATCGAAATTGGACAATAGAAGATTGGAAAAACGTTGCCTGGTCTGATGAGTCTCGATTTCTGCTGCGACATTCGGATGGTAGGGTCAGAATTTGGCGTCTACAACATGAAAGCATGGATCCATCCTGCCTTGTATCAACGGTTCAGGCTGGTGGTGGTGGTGTCATGGTGTGGGGAATATTTTCTTGGCACTCTTTGGGCCCCTTGGTACCAATTGAGCATCGTTGCAACGCCACAGCCTACCTGAGTATTGTTGCTGACCATGTCCATCCCTTTATGACCACAATGTACCCAACTTCTGATGGCTACTTTCAGCAGGATAATGCGCCATGTCATAAAGCTGGAATCATCTCAGACTGGTTTCTTGAACATGACAATGAGTTCGCTGTACTCAAATGGCCTCCACAATCACCAGATCTCAATCCAATAGAGCATCTTTGGGATGTGGTGGAACGGGAGATTCGCATCATGGATGTGCAGCCGACAAATCTGCGGCAACTGTGTGATGCCATCATGTCAATATGGACCAAACTCCCTGAGGAATGCTTCCAGCACCTTGTTGAATCTATGCCACGAAGAATTGAGGCAGTTCTGAAGGCAAAAGGGGGTCCAACCCGTTACTAGCAGGGGGTACCTAATAAAGTGGCCGGTGAGTGTATGTAAGTGTAATAGTCCATCAGAGGTAGAGTTTAGCAATGTAGCCTCATTCTTTGCAATTTACAAAGATTACAAAACATTTTCCACCTTTACTATTACACCAGCCAATATTATATCACATAACGTGTCGTTTCATGTACCCTTTTCTATCTAATAGCAAACCTTGTGATTATTATTACTAAAAGAAAACGCAGCTTTACTAAATACTCACAGTTCAATTAGATTTGGGAGCTTCTGAGCAAGATTGTCAGGCTGATAAGAGAGGAAGAGGAAATAATTAGCTAGTGCCACAGGATCCTGTATTAATGCTTCTAAACATCTGGCAAACAGTCATGCAAAGTCATTGTGTACGGCACCAGCGTCCTGAGCGAGTTCCTCTTCATGTACAGTCGCTCCAGAAACTGCAGGCCTTCATCCTTCAGCAGCTCTACGGGGAAATGATTCAGGTTTCTGTAGTTCAGGAACAAGTTTTTGTGGCGCTCCTGTTTGGCCATGAAAATAGCTTCATGGAGTTCGGTTGCCATTTCTGATGGAACCGTCCTTTCTCTAAAGCATCTCTGGTTCCTGAGTGAAAAGCACACAAACAGAGGCATCTAGAGACAGCAGCATTTATGACAGCTGCAGCTGAGAACAATAACACCAGTATGATTCAGCATTAAAGTGTAGAATTAAAGCATATTGTAACCAAATATTGATCGTAAGGTATATGCCTTTGCAGCATGTGTGACTCTTAGTGAATAGTGCACACAGAGTTGAGCAGAGAAGATGATGATCTGACACACTGTTTGAGGCAGTGACGGCTAAACGGCACACAAATTACCGCCAGTAACACCACGTTTATCCCGCGACAGCTCGGAGAAGCTGCTGTAACAAGCGCAACAAACGGGTATTTCTGCCTGTGTTAATGTGGGCCAACTTTCAATGAGCCCACCAATGTGTAACGTTGTATCCGTATATACATTAGCCTGATAGCTCAGTAGCTGCTACCCACACAATACTGTTGACAACAATACGCCGAACAGACAGCAGTTGTTTACCTTAATTGTGCAGGACTTTTTCTATCCTACTTAAGTTTACACATATGAACATGACACCACTGATGCTGCATGTATGTTTGTGAGCTGGCTAAGAAAAGGGCTGCTGGACAGCAACAACAGCGCTCCGTCAGGACGTAAATGCAGCGCGACGTCAGGACGTAAATGCAGAGAGACGTCAGGACGTAAATGCAGCGCGACGTCAGGACGTAAAAACAGCGCGACGTCAGGACGTAAATGCAGCGCGACGTCAGGACGTAAATACAGCGCGACGTCAGGACGTAAATACAGCGCGACGTCAGGACGTAAATGCAGCGAGACGTCAGGACGTAAATACAGCGCAACGTCAGGACGTAAATGCAGCGCGACGTCAGGACGTAAATGCAGCGCGACGTCAGGACGTAAAAACAGCGCGACGTCAGGACGTAAATGCAGCGAGACGTCAGGACGTAAATGCAGAGGGACGTCAGGACGTAAACAACGCGACCTCAAGACGTAAACAACGCATGACGTCATACCAAAGGTCCCGCTCGTCTTTGCTTTCAAAATTCGTGTTGCTGCTGCCGCCTGCTGCTTCACCGTTTGCATCGCTAATGATACGTCCCTCAAGTATTGGTGTTAATATTTACTCAAGGACTGAAGTGCTGAAGGTAGTTTTGTGGTATTTGCACTCTACTTTATGTCTGAGCTACATTACACTTCAGAGAGAAACAACTTGACATTAATTACATGACAGCTAGAGTTGCAGTTCCTTTGCAGGCAGAGATTAAGCATTTAATTCTTCAAACTGAATTTTATAATATATGCCATGTAAAATAACTTTATTCTGCAAAGTAGTCATTTGTAACTGCATAGATTGTATTAAGGGCATTTCTCTTTTTGGACTACATGTACCACTGTACTACTACTTTTTAGTAGCCACTACCAACCCGTTCACACTACTTGTACCCGCAACTAAAAGTGTCTCAAACAGCTACATAAATTTGATTTTGTAACTTATAATACACTAAAATAAGATTGCTTTTAGCACACTTCTTACTATGTACCTCAAGACATTGAAGCTCTACATGTTGCTTTGGCTGCAATTCAGATTTGACTCACAAAATAAAACAGGTAACTTATGATGCATTGTTATGCATTTACCTATCCAGTATTATGGCTCCTTGAGTTAGATGTTAACCCGTTCCATTCATGCAACATGTGTTTCCCAAAACCAGAAGTTAAAAGAAAGATAAAAGTATTATTTGATCTTCGTGTAGGACTTCTGTGCCTACAAGGTAATAAAGCGATGCCTGGTCTTAGCCTTGTGTCTTTCTTGTGTCATGAGCAGATTAACCGCTTGGTGTAAAGTGGATCTATGCAGCCCTTTTCCAGATACATGGGAACAACATATCGATGGTTTTTTCGTTCAATGTGGCAGCAGGAGCACAAACTAATCAATGCTTTCAAAAAAAAGGACAAGCAGTGAAACAGTTTGCATACATTTTTATTCATCGTAAATCTTGTGTAGAAAAAACAATCCTCTCTTTCAGCCAATTGTTTCCCACCGTTACTCACAATATATCGATGACAGGAAAAATAGGAAAAACAACCGTATTACAGCATGTACAAATCCCAATATTAAACTTCAATCCAAACAGATCATTTCAATAGAAACACGCAGGAGCTGGATGGCTGTGAATAACTTATGCACAACAACATTTTGGTAAGAATTGGGCGAAAACACAAAGAGGAAGTAATCATTAACTCCTCTCATGAACGATTAGATTGTATTATTAGAAACAAACAGCATCCGATTGAACGTTAAAAAAGTTGAACGTGGGATGCAGATTGTTGTGTTGAACGATCACCAGCTTAATGGTCACTTGGACACAATCCCACAGGAAGTCAGGGAAGTGTTTGAGTCAACATGAAGTCATCAATCGGAAAAGCTGTCAACTTGAAGCCCCACGTGTCATTAGAGATGTAGTAGGCGTGTGCGTGTTTTAGCTCCAAGCAGAGAATAATTATTTTGTGACTCACTCGCTGCTTCCAAACATTGCATTTTCCCTTCTAACGATCGAACTGGATTCACATGTGGGGGGGGGGGGGGGGGGGGTCCCAGCTTGTGCCTCAATCATCACTTTGTCACAGATTGTAGTGTTCTGTCTTCTGTTCTCCCCTCCGTGACCACACCTAAAACGGTTGGTTTGTTTTTCCAGAATCCTAAAAGATTCTTTAAAATATTTCTATTCAAATAAATTGTTTTACTTTCAGTTACATTTGTCTTCATTGTGTTAATTGTTAAAAAAAACATATTTTTTTTAAATGTAAAACAAAAGATTTCTACCAGCTTGGATGAGAAAATACAGTTTCAATTTGGAGAAAATCTTTTCTATTGTGCGACAGAGAATTTGTTTCTTTACCATCTGTAGGAAGTCTTTGTGGATTCATTAAATACATTCAGAACAGCAGCAGGAGTGATCAAATGACCCGGTGGGTTCTGAAGGATTTCTTTGTACGAGGTTGCAGAGCAACACGAGGCACAAACTGGGGCTCAGTAACACGCTTTGACCGTATTAAGAAATCAGTGGTCACAGAGGTCAGGCTTTTCTCTACGTGACAATAGATCTGAAAAAAAGGGAAAAAGTGAGGTAGATGGATGGTTGAAATACTAAACAAAACATTCCCCCCCAAATAGCAAGAATATTTAGGAGGAGGTTGGGGTGGAGGGTTATACAGTGATTTACATTTAAGAAAGAAGAAACATAAATAACATCTGGGTTGGAAATCCAAACTAAAGACCCGTTGAACCTTGTGGCCAAAAAAAGAATCAGGTCAGGGCTGTAAAATAATTACACGGATTCCACAAACCAATCTAAGTTGGTCTATGGGTGTATGAGGGAGAAAAAACGAAAAGACAAGACAAATTGCGCGGATGAGTCAGAAAACACTGGAACTCAGAAAGGTTGATGAGTGAGACTTTTTCTTTTGCAGTCCCTAAATAAAATAAGGCGTTAAGGCTACATTAAATAAATACTATTTTGCAATAATTTGTACTTTGAACTGGAGTTGGAGCCGTATGGAGCCCTGAAACTGACAAAATGTGGTAAAGGCATCATTAAATATTATGTAACACAACAATAAATAACTTTGTTGGTAAATAATCTAAACAGAATGACATTTTAAATAAAGCTTTTGGTTGGGTTTATTTTTTACCATCAATTACTTTTCATTTATCTAAAATATTTTTTCTTAACAAACTTGAAGAAATGAAAGAGCATAATGCAACTCCATCCATAATTAACTAACATTATTATTAATAGGGCTATAAAGTTTTATTATTTTGTCAGTTGGGGCTCCGAACACCCTTTTACACTATTGTATGTAACGCCACACACACACACACACACACACACACACACACACACACACACACACACACACACACACACACACACACACACACACACACACACACACACACACACACACACACACACACACACACACACACACACACACACACACACACACACACACACACACACACACCAGCTCAGATAAACGTCAACACTATTACAAGCATATTTATCAAAAAGGGGACGTTGGTGGAAACGTACTTATAGCCGACCAGAAGGAGTCGTTTTCCTATCAACTATATTACAACCACGAGGGAAATAGGAATAGCAGCTTTATTTTAAACATGACAAATGTCTCCAACCGTAGAAAAGTTAGAAAAATGACAAAAACAACTGGTGCGTACATCAAAGCTCAGCCAAGTCAATTTTGAAAACTAAAGTCTAAAAACCGATAGACAGTACGCCTCCAGTCGACCAACTCGCAGTTGAGAAAGGTCATAGATTTACCCGCCTTTCTTCATCGATGTAGTGATGTCAGACTGCGGAAAGAGGAAAATAATCTTTAACAATAATGAAGCAGAAAAAAGTGCATTTCTTTATCGATACACTGAGAATAAAGACCTCAAAAAAGAAGAAAAAATGTAACTATTTTGGCAACAAATTTGGCAGATTCTCCCCTCAGGAGCTGTCTGTTGACCCGGTCTCCATTAGATATGCTTAACCGTTAACCACAGCGACCACGAAGCGGCCGCTTGCGAAGGCCCACGCAACCGGTTTTTGCAGCTGAAAATCGATGGGAAAAATATATATATATATTTATAAAAATAAGTTCAGTCGGAAAGAAAGAGGGAGGTGACCCCCTTCCACTCCCCCAATCATGTTCTTCATTTTCTACTTTCGCATTTGTCGGTGTTTCCACAGATGGTACGACACCAAAACTACAGGAAGTGAAGATGTGCCGAGTCTTTGCTCCTCTGCATCACGTGGACATGGTTCTGCTGTGATTAAAAAGAAAGAAAACACAGAGAGAGAGCGAAAGAGACAGGTCGGTGTCTTTGTCCAATCAGCAGGCAGAGGACTGCGGGAGCGGCACGGCCCGCTCGTTCTTACGGCCCCCGTTCATGTGGGTGTACGGCGGCAGCTCGTCCAGTGAAGGTGGCGCCGCAGACAGCCCGTTGGCCGCCGGCAGGCCAGGGGGCTGCTGGTCTGCGGCGGCGCTCGACGAGCAGGGCGAGGAGGGCGAGGCGGGGGCTAACGAAGGGGCGGGCGGCGCCTCTGAGCCCGGGGAGGGCGGGGTCTGTTGGGGGACTGGTGTTGGCTGCGTTTGCCGTTTGGGAGACGCAGGGTCCAGAGGAACGGTGTCCACGTTGTCCACCTGCTCCGCGGGGGGCTGAGCGGCCTCGGGCGGCTTGTTGTCGGCGCTGTAGAAGAAACTCGACTCTCTGAAAGACGGGTCCAGCTCGTCCTTCAGGCTGCTGATGATCTCCACGAAGGCCGGACGCATCTTGGGGTTGTACTGCCAACACATTCGCATCAGCTCGAACCTGCAAAAACACACAAGTCTGCATCGACGTGTCCTCCCACAGGAATCATTGTCCAGAGGAGCTGGACAAACTAAGAGCAGATAGCAGACTTTTGCCAAATGTTCAGTTTCTGCTGGAACGTGACCCCCCCCCCCCCCCCCCAACTAGTTAATGCAGTACAGAGCTGATTTTGCTGACACAGCCTCCCTCGTTACATCCCGTCAAGCAAATACCGCCTTTTGATGCAAACCCCTTCTCCTCTAATGGGATGCAGTGACGTTATGCTGTTGGTTCCTAGCACCAAGCTTATAGTAAGAGGATTCAAAGGGCTGCTGTGTAGCATCTTGGGGGATCGATTAGCAGGAATGGAGTGAAATATTCATAACTAACTTTGATTTAAGACCTCCATATCTACACCTATGTCAGCCCCTGCGGCTCATGTTGGGGAAGCCATTTGACATTTTTTGTTGTTTGTTGCCTTCCAAGAGTTCGGTGAAAAGAAGGATGCCACTCAAATGTTTGTCTGCTAACTGTGTCTACTGTGAGTCCGTTAGCAGTTTAGAGCAATGGTGGGCAAACGGTTTTGCATTTCATATATATATATTTATATATATATATATAAAACATCATATGTTTCGACAGATCTGAGCTAGCTGTCTCAGCTAATACACTACGGCAGGTGAGGTAAACGGCTTTGTGAAAATCGAATGCAAGGCTACAAATTATTCTTTGACATTCAAAAGAATTGTCCAAAAACACTCTTAATATTGATGAAACTAAATCATTAATATAGGAGTTTATGAACTTGTTCTGTTATAAGGGTTATGGTTAGAGAAGTCATCAGAAGAAACTCGCTTAAGGCCCGTCTTTACTCTCCCAGCACACCCTGTGCCTCCCCCCTCGTTCTCCTCGTGACTTCACCATATGCTGCTTCCTCGCTCTTTATTGCCGTCGGTGGCCAAATTTGTCTGGCACGCTCACAACTATTTTGATGTGAATTCCTACTCTGTCTGTTCCACATTAGGAACAAAGACATCATGGGGGAACACATGGTTGGCCATGAATCCAATCGGCCCTGCGGTGTTAAAAGCCCAGTGTAGGCGGGCTGAGGGGGGGGGGTCAACCCTAACCCGCACCACTTCACGGGTTGAGTGAACAACAACAAAATGTTGGTTGCTCTTGGCTTAAACAGTGGAGTGGAGGGACATCACGGCAGCAGTGGGCTGTTGGTAGAGGGGGGGGCACGCAGCTCGAGGGTCTTACAGCATGTCGGGACAGTTCTGAGGTTTCTCCAGCAGCCCTCCCTCCATGACAAAGCGCAGCACCTGCTCGTTGGACAGACCCTGGTAGGGCTGTTCTGACAGGGTGGCAATTTCCCACAGCACTACCCCGAATGACCTGCACGGAGGAAGGGGAGGGGGGCGGGAGCGAGAGGGAGGGGGTTACATCACTGCCTCTTCCACGATCATCATTCTTAGAAAGGAAGCCCCCATGTGTTGTCTGTTTGCTCACCAGACATCAGAGGTGGTGGTGAAGACCCCGTCCTTCAGAGACTCGGGGGACATCCAGCGGACAGGAAGCAAACCCTTACCCCCTTTGCGATAGTAATCAGTCTCGTAGATGTCTCTGGTCATGCCGAAGTCTGCGCAAATACAAGAAGTGAAGAATTGACGATGTCTATCCATTCTTCTTAGTAACTTAAGTAAAACTGCTCCAGCTGTGTGCCTGTATTCCACAGGGGGGCGCTCTTTGCCGCGGTTATAGGCCAAAAGCATTTTACTACAGTAACCACAATCCCCTTAGAGATTACTCTATACCGCCATTATAAACCTTTAAAAATCCAAGCAATCATTGTAACCACAGTGGTGGTGACGATGGATCGGGCTTTTATATCCTACTCGGTCATAGGAAACAAATCTGGAAAACGTTTACTTGCATCACATTTCCACTGGAATGGTCAGAAGCTGCGTAGGACCTTTTTCTAACAGAACTAGAGTTCCCTTCACTGGCCTTAAAGCCGCCCTGATGCTCAGACATTGACCTCTGACCTCCTCATGGTTCTTTACCTCCTATCTTAACGGTGAAGTCCTCGGCCACCATGCAGTTCCTGGCTGCCAGGTCTCTGTGGACAAACTTGTTGGCGTTGAGGTAAGCCATGCCGTCAGCGATCTGCCCGGCCATCTGCAGCATCTTCTTCAGCGGAGGCAGAGAGAGGCTGGACCACTGTTGCTGCAGACAGACGGTGGGAGGATTTTCAGATATGTTCGTTTGAGACGAGGAACATTGTAAATATTCCGTTTCAGTTTAAGACATTACTTTCGGTACCTCTTTAGGTCGGAGGGAGCGCAGGTAACTCTTCAGGTCCCCTCGCGTCATCAGCTCCATGATGACCAGGGTGGGCTGGCCCTGAGAAACCACTCCGAGGAGACGAACCTGCACGACACACAGCCCGTCAAGACAACCGGAGGACGCCGCCGTCCATTGGTGAGCGCGTACGTACCACGTGGTGACAGTTGAACTCCTTCATGACAGAGGCTTCGTTGAGAAACTCGATCCTCTCCCTCATGCTGGCCGACTCGTTGACGGTCTTGACGGCCACGCGGGTCTCTGCTTCGTCCTTGACCACGCCCTTCGCGAGGCCCTCGTACACCATGCCGAAGGAGCCCTGGCCAAGCTCGCGGTTCAGGGTGATCTTCTCCCGTGCCACCTCCCACTCGTCTGGCACGTACACTGCATGGGGGAAAAGAAGCGTGCGTTAATAAAGACGCAGCAGAGGGGTGCGCTACATTTCAGCCATTTACTCCTCACTCACTTTCTGCAGCACTGAAGTACTCTGGGTTGACCGAGGCGTAAAGGACTCCATTTCCAAGCCGATCGCTGCTCCTGACCGGAAACACAAACAGCTTTGCTTATAATACAGATATCACAAAGAATATTGGCAAAACATTTCTAACATGCTCCCTGGGAATGGAGGAATTCAAAACATCGCTTTAAAATGTTGTAAAAAAGGAACAATGCAAAGGGAAAGATTTAAAGGCATTGTTACTGTTACATACATCACAGCATAGATATGCAGGATCTATTCATTCTTAAGAACACCTAAACCCTACCTAACCAAACGCAGTGCCTGCTCTGGCTACAATTTGTGAGTGTTTTACGAATATGGATCGTAATGTGACCACGTCAACAATAACCTACTAGTGAAACATTGATTCTCAGAGAGTGAAAAACCGTAAAGCAGTTTCCATTGATTGAAGATGAACTGATGGCTGTGTTTCCTCTTTCATTTCAGATAACACACACACACACACACACACACACACACACACACACACACACACACACACACACACACACACACACACACACACACACACACACACACACACACACACACACACACACACACACACACACACACACACACACACACCTTTTCCTGCTGAGGACCACCAGCAATGGGACCAAAAGGCAGACGAGGAAGATGATGAGGACAGGGACAAAGATCATGGCGTACAGCATGTTTTCGTATCCTGTCGAGTAAAACAGTTGCATCATCATTTCTGAGCTGATTTGAGAACAGATACCTGTTACAGAGTGTGTGTGTGTGTGTGTGTGTGTGTGTGTGTGTGTGTTAGTCTTACGCTCGGCCACGTAGAGGTCCAGAGGGCGGGTCCACGAGCCGTTGCCAGCCAGGGACGTGGCTCTCACTCTGACCGAGTAGTTCCCTGGACCAAGGTTGGACAGCCGAACGCCCCCCTGGACCCGATACATCTGACCAGAGACACACTCATGCTTCTCGGTCTGAGACACACAAAAAGAATGCTTACTACGGACTGAATTTTAGAGATGCAAAATCCACAAAACTTTTCATCCAAACCATGCAATCTTTTGTTGCTTAAACGTATAATGAATGATAGTTCACCACATCTGGTCAGGACCAGTTGTTGTGGTTGTGTTTCTTAGACGCCACTCCTGTTTAGTAGGTACATCTGCACACCGCTTTGTGAATTGTCTTCTCATTAAGAGTACATGACCCAAGATGTTGACTTAACACAAACATCATTATGTACTATGTAATAATTTAGAGTATGGGATTTTGATTACGTGAAACAAAAACTAAGAAAAACAAATAAAGGTTTTGTTTATTACCAGTTGAATCTAAATTATTACAACTAACGAGTCTATGAAGCAGTGAGGAAAGCTGTGTGTAGAGATTATTGATTTAACTCTAAATCGTGGACTAATCACCTTGAATATGGACAGCACAAATCAATAAACTTTCTGGATAAACATCAGACTTTTACATTTATTTCCTGGCTCTCTACAGCATTCCCCAGATGCTGTCTTACCTCCGCAGCCAGTTTAAACTTGATCTCATACATGAGGATGAGTCCGTTGGGGTGAGGCGGCTCGGACCAGCGCAGAAACACCCAGTCCTCTTGGCCGTCCCAGGTCACTGGGCCCAGTATGTCGTCAGCCTTTTCTGGGGAGCCGCGGGGGGGAGAATAGGTTACAACTTCTCCATTCAACATTGGCCAGCTTCCCTTAGTGTTTCAGAGGAAGCACTACGTTGCCAGGTTGTAATGTGTGTAAAATCCTCTGACCTGCGGGCCTCGTCCTGGAGAAGACAAACTCTGCGGCGCTGCAGCGCTGGACCTGCCGATTGCACGCGTGGATGTCGATGCGGTACACCGTGAACGGCTGCAGTCCGGAGATCTGCAGCTCGCGCTCCTCCACCGCCTGCTCCACAAAGTCAAACTCCACGTCGGCCGGCCCCACGTCCGCCGCCGCGCTGCCGTTGCCGGCGGCTTGTTGAGGGGAGGCGGTGCTGCTGTTGCCGTGCAAGCGGATGCGGCGGGGTTGGGTGGAGTTGGCTGCGGCGAAGAGGTCCCGGCGGCGTCGATCCGGCGGCCTGGAGGCGAGAGAAAGGACACGTTAGAGAGTTCCAGTGGGTGCCATTTTATCTTTAACTACATTTCTCTTTTTAGAGCAAACAAGTAACGTTTTCCTTCGCCAAACGTTTCTGTGAGTCCCCCCACATGTCGGGACATCTCTGGTATGTAGCGGTCGCATGAGCACAGATCCCAGAGTTAACAAAGGGGGGGTGTTGGTTGACACACTGTCCAGGGATGACGTCAGCCACACAGAAAACATGAAACCTTCCCACCTCTCGTCCATTTTTAGTACATTTATCCTTTTTTTTCCCTTTGTCTGCGAGACATACTGAGAAGTAATTAACCTCAGCTGGACTGAAGTCTGTATATTTGTGTGTGTGTGTGTAGATGCAAAGATAGATAATGTGATGCAGATGTCTGAAGGGAAAGACAGCTGAATCCAGAGGCTGTACATTATTGAAACGTTTTTCTACTGAGCAGTATGATGGCAGCATAATGCCCCCCCCCAATGAGGCGATGACAATGAGCCGCTCACCTCGGTGTGAAAATGGAGTTGTGCAGGAAGTTCTCAAAGACTTTCCTGTAGGAGGCGTCGGCAGCTTCGGCCTCCAGGTCCTCGACTGATTTAGGGCAGGGGCAGCAGGGGCCCTTATCCGTCCCGTCGTGGTCCGGCTTGGTGGGCTTGGTTTCCTCTTCCTGGTCCCCCACACCTATGGCGGCGATCCGAATGGGGATCTTAAGCTCTGGAGAGGAGGAGGCAGAAGATGTGTTATTGCGGGAGTTCTCTCTGATCAAAGCACTAGTGTCTGTGTAGACGTTTGTGTTTTGTACCCTTAGAGCAGTAATTGTGCTGATACAGCTCACGGTCTTCGGCTTGTTGCTGCCACCTCACCAGGTAGTAAGTCTGGTTCCCGTTGGGCGAGATGGGCGGCGACCAACGCACCACCAGCTGCGTGGTGGAGTTTGAGTACGCTCGCACGTCCTGAGGCATGGACGGCGCTGCAAGAGAGACGTGAAACTTGATCCCCGCTGATCTGTGCGCTCCGTACAGTAATGGTTTTGGTTTCCTTTTGCTCATTCCTCCACGGTCTGCCACAGCAGATGCGACTCTCATAACATCGCATCAGGTCTTTGCTTAGCCTTTGCGGCAGAGCTGGATTTATTTAAAGCAATCTTCCGTTTCATATAATCATATTTTGCAAATGAGATTTTCCCCTCATCTCTTTGAGTTGCAGCTGTGTTTACTAAAACTGCTTTCCTCTCCTTGCTCCTCACACACTACGTCTGGAGCACATGAGTGCACTGCAGCCATGGACCAGTCTGCCATGTGTTTGAGAAACAAGCAGCGCTGGGGGCAGAAACATTTAGGGGTCCGACTGGTCCCCCCTGCACAGTAAGTAAGGAGGGGGGCAGCAACGCCATAGTTGCTGGCAATTATGAGCAACGCATTGAGCACCTCGCTCTTATTTGCAATCCCTTGTAATACAGCCTATGGCGACCTTTGACCATGCAGTTAACAGTGGGCTTCTTATAACCTACACGTTCTGTGTTAAATTTACCAGAAGGGCTGGTGCGGATGTAGACCACCTTGCTCTTAGCACTTGGCAAATGTTTATCCTCCACCATGAGCGTGATGGCCTTGACGAACACGGCGTACTGCGTCCAGGGCTTCAGGTTGGACAGCAGAACTCCGGGGTCCGAGTCCTTGTCCGGCCTCAGCTCCACGTCCACCATATTCCAGCTGTTGGACCCGCAGCCGTCCTGGCCCTCGAACTCTGTGATGTTCTGGAAAGGCCTGAAGGGAAAACGGTTTAAAATAGATCAACTATCAACTTGTCAATTGACAGAGAAAAATGTCATTTTTGTGCGGTTGTCTTGTATCCGTTTTCTATTCTTGCATTTCAGGGACATAAACAAACCCTAAATAGCGTTAGAAAATTCTGAAATGTGTTTAATTTGCACTTATATTTTAGTCTATTCAGTACAGTCAAAAGTTTGGACACATTTTCTTATTCAATCAGAGTCCACATTTTTTACTAAAACTATAAGATTGACATTAATAATATCTTTTTGCACTGTATAATGAAGTTTCTAGTATCTAGTATCTAGTTTTAACCATGATTGTGTAATTTACATAAAGGTGCAGCACGTAAATACAGTTACAAAAAAAGCCACAGGGATACAAATGTGAAAAAAGATCCCCTGAAACGACGTGGGGCTCAGAGGGTGAAAGGTAAGAGATTCATTCGAATTGTATGTTTTCAATATAACCTCTATATAAATATAACCTAATGGTGAATGTCAGATTTCTAGCTCAGTTAATTGCTACAATTAAGAGAAAAAAAGGAACCAGCCACGGTTTGGAGGGGGGGGGGGTTCTCCAAAACTCACGCCTCCTTGTAGTAGACGATAAAGCTGATGAGGTCTCTGTAGTCAGGGGGGCGGTAGCGTTGCCAGGTCAGTTTTATCCTCGTACTGCTGGTGGTGTTGGACTTGAATGTCAGGATTGTGCTTTCACCTAAGAAGACGGGAAAAGGGAGTGAGTTTCAATGGCGTCCCTTGGTATGGACAACAATCGGTCTAAATGACAGAGCAGAGGGGGGTGCAGAGCAGCATCAGGCTCAGGAAGGCTGTTCAGCAAACCGTTGCAGTGCACATGCAGCACACACAGCATCTCAGTGGTTTGTCAGACCGAAGCCAGGGTGACCCTTACAGCTGGCTCTGTCGCCGTTGTTTCGGAAATCGCTCTCATCAAAGTTGCCCTGAATGCCCGTCTTCTCCCACATCTTGCGGATCTCGGACATGCAGAGCTTTGGGTTGGCCCTGAAGGACAGCTTTCCTGCCTTGATGGTGAGGTTGTGCTGCTTCCAATCCCAAAGGTACTGCAGCTGCTGGTTGTCCACTGCCAAGAAGGCATACATGCTGCAGGGAGGGAAGAGAGGATGAATGAATAAAGGCTGATAAACATGCTTCTCAAGTCTAGATTCATTCCATAATGTTTCTGTGGTGGTTTATTGTGATTCTTCCCAAGCTGAAAGCCAACCCTCTATGCATATTGCAATAGGGTAGCTGCAGAGCTCGACTCTTCTCAGCAGACCTCCAGATTTGGGGCTGGTGGTTTAATAACCAGGGCGACACAAAAAGATTAAAAAAACAAAAAACGAGGTAATTCACTTAGCCAGAGACTGCTTTTATATGCTGACGAGAAGAGGAGAGGTTTTTACGCGTCATTGGAAAACACTCAGTCAGGAATGACTATAATGTGGGCCTTGGGACAGAGAGATTCCTGTGAAGTCGAGGATAAACAGACAGAGGTGGGAGTGAAGGCCTCCCCGTGACCCTGGGAGAACCTCTCTGTGGCTTGTTTTTAAGTTGTGCTGCATTCAAGGTCTTACGGAAAAAATGTTGGGGCATCTGCAGTTGGCTTTTAGTCACAACATTTATACATTTTTCCATAAAGATAGAAATGACTAGACTGAAGTGTTCATTTCAGTAATAGTATCACAACTACCAACTCAAAACAAGTTTGTCCGTCCCACAGAAATCGCTTTCCTGTCTGCACAATGAAAACATCTCGTTCCTGGTCTCCCCAGCCACACAAGTAAGTAAGTAAGTAGTAACATTACATAGCATACAGTGTAAATTGGTAAATATTAGCAGCTAAATGTATCCTCTCACAGCGTATAGGAAAAACTAAATTGGTGTCACTAGATGGGTGAAAACTTTGTTTGATCAGTGTAACATCAAAGCCTAATGGTGTAATTAGCAAACTAACTAGCTGGCTACTTAACTAGAGGCTACAACGCAAGGTGCAGCCTGAAGGCATTCCAAGGCATTCTCACCCCTTCACGCAACTGTGGAGTTGGGTGAATGTGTGGGAAAGTGTGTGCAAGCGGCTCGGACTGCCGATCCCGACTGAGTGAGGGTTAGGGTTCCAGAGATCAACTACTGGCTGTTGGGGCTGCGACTGGTGTTTGTGTGTCTGTGCTTAAAGCTTTGTGCGTTTGTCCCTACTCCTCCAGAAGGTTGTCTCCATCGATGTGTCGAAGGTTGCGAAGGAATGCCAGCGAACTCAGAGTGTGGGAGTGTCGGATCCGCACATTACCGGTCACCCTCTGGATCAAGCCTGTGAAACTCTCCAGCTCTGCCACCATGTTGTCTAAACACACACAGACAATGGTTTTATTATCCTATGAATACATTCATGCTTCTTGACTGGAATATGTACATTTTGATACAATAATATAGTATATCATTTGCTCAATGTTTGCCCTAAAATGAAAAATCTAAATATACCTGAATTTCAATTATTGAGATTTAATTTGCATTAATCTTAATCCCTATCCACGCCCCTTCCTTTTGAGCTTTCCTCATCCACATATGGAAAAGCTCTTTAAAAGCTCTGTTCTAGACCAACTTTGTCATCGCTGCTTTGTACACCCAATTGTGTTGTCAGAAAAACACAAAACTGCTTTGGTGTTTTGAAAACAAAAATCCAGAGGTGTCACCTGTCATTATGTCAACACAGCAGCTGAGACACACTGCAGGCAGCAGCTTCTGCTGTAGAACAGGGCGGTACTTACGGCCTCGGCGGATGTTGATGTGCAGGTTGCCTTTGATCACAGTGCAGCCTTTGAGGGACTGAGCGGCATCCACGGAGTCGATGACCTTCTCCTCGCACACTTTATCACACAGACCATCGCAGGCTTTACAGAACATACTGCAGCGGGAGAGAGGAGAGACGGCCATTTTACCAACGTTCATTTGTTCCCTGAACTCTTGTAACTCTCCTGACCTTTATTTTAGTCTCTAACTCAGTGTGAAAGATTTTACAGCAATGATTGACAGCACCAGCCATTTGATGTCTAGGAGAAAGTTTTAACTAGCAAACCCTATTATTCTACTAAACAGGTTTATAATGGATGGCCGTTTCTACAGTAACCGCCCTTTATTGTAGCTGCTCTATTCATTTTTCGCCTTGAGAACATCTTTGAACGGACACGAATGGCGGGCTCTGGTGCCAGGCCAACGAATGAGAGTACCTCCACCTGGTGGCTCACCTGTTGGGTGTGGCCTGCATGTACCCGTGTGGGCACTCGGACATGCACTCTCCGCCGTGGATGACGAAGCTGTTGAAGTCGGGAAGGTGGACCTTGGAGCAGAGCTCTTTGCTGATGCACCGCCAGCCCTCAAACTTGTAGGTGTCGCGAGGGCAGTCGGCCACGCAGCGCCCCTGGTGGTAGTAATGCGCACACGCTGCGCACGCCGTGTCGCTATTAGGAGCCGTGCAGCTGCCCAGACACTGAGGGTGGCAGCACTCTCCGTCCGCCGTGCACGCTAGCCGTGCACACTTCTCTGGGCACTCTAATGAGAGAGAGAGAGAGAATTAAATACATCCAGAATGAAATTTATGACCCATTAGGACATCCGTCTAATCATTTAATCACATTATTCACAGCAAATATGATTCAGTCCAACTCTGATATTCGTATTTACATATTACAAGCTGCGCCGTGCACCTTTAGAAAAGCATTTGAATGGCTCCACGTTAAATATATTCCATGCTGTAATTTTTCCATGCATGGCAGTTCCACACTGACATTAATAAGTGGCTCTGTGTGGTGCCCTCAGCAGCGGGGCAGAGAGCACCACAGTGACTACCCTGTTCAGCCAAGTAATACGCCGCACAACCCAGTCGACTGAACAAGAAAAAAAATTGTATATATATATATAATATATAGTTTTTTGGGGACCGTATCCTTTTTTTTGCATGGATTCACCCATTAGTATTTTGTGGTACAGCCGCAAATGGTCCAGCATCAGGATGCAGCTTTATACTGTGATACAATGGTGTGTTCTTGTAGAAAGTGGGGTTGCCACACAAAGACATTTAAATGCCAGAACGTCTCTTCTCATGTGTCTCCCAAACTAAATCCAGCACACCCACAATAAAGGGGCATTTCCCTGTCTTAGGAAAAGTCAGCACGTGAGCCTGGGTTCCCTCTCTGGCTCGATGGGCTACAGTCCCAAACCGATCATTTGCATTTAGTGGAGCGTCCGACAGCATCATCTCTCTGAACCCAGGTGTGCCCCACGTTCAACCAAATGCACTTTTAGTCTCTTAAAAATATAGATGTAATTACAGATGCAGTTGTGTTAGCGGCTGCTCCAGTGGGGTTGAACCCAGATCCAGAGGGACAAAAGCCCCTCCGCTCCGGGTTTTAAGTAAGAAAGGATGTTGTAAAAAAAACACGGATGACGGGAAAACTGATTAAGACGCTCCAGAAGGAAAAAACGCTGGACTGATTTGAGTCAAGCAGAGACTTCTTAGCTAAAACAAGAATGCCTCATGTGATTTCTGTATTTATCCTAAAAGGCATAAACAAAAAGAAGGATATCGAAAGCAGCAACAATTAGATGACCCCCCCCCCTCACTGAAAGAACTGTAATTATGATGATGTCATCCACTTGGTTTAAACACAGCCTTGGCTAACCTAAGTGAGCAAAGATGTTTATGGGATGTTGAGTGGTAGAATGCAGACGCACGTAGCAACAAGTCGCCTCGGACGACTCCAGCAGGGAGGAGATGCTCCTCCCGTTTACGTTTCAGAGAAGCCTCCATTAGTACAGAACCAATGTTGGAGGGAGGTATCGGCAGCTTGGACTTTGCAACTGTGTGCTCAAAATGGGAAACACAAGGGAGAGGTTCCAATGATCTGCCCATCTTGTCCCTCTTCGACTTGGAGCTTAGTGCTAAAGTGTGTTTACGGGAAAGATGGCTGCCATGAGACGCACAGTTGAACTTAGTAGGAGGTTATTTCTTTGTCCTGAGGATCTATTCTAATAGATAGCCGTGCATACTGAAACGTCAGTGGATATCTTATAAGAGTGGTCAATATTTACGTTTGTATTCACACATCATGCTTTAAAATCATTTTTACCGATCGACAAAATAACTTACGTATATTTTTGGACCGACTAGCTGCATCTCAAATATGAGTTTTGACATTACAGGCGAACAGGGGGCGAGAAGTAGCCCTTTCCAGCTTCGTGATGTTTCATCGTCACACTGAAACACTGGGTTTGTCCATGCCACTCTGACCAAATACATGATATTGATAACCAACCTAATCCAGATGGACATGATTCCTCAAACCAATACACACCTAATTGCACACCTGCTCAGGAAATCCCCACTCCGACCCCTCCATCCATGTGGCGCACAGCAGAGTTCATGGCGTCCAGGCCGACCCCTGAATCCCACGGATCAAGATGCCTCCGTGTGGTCCAACCAACCTTTCCCGGAGGAGGGAACCAACGCTGACACTTCTCTGGCACACAATGTTCTTTCCCTGCTCCGAGCCCCCGCCTCGCCACTCGGCTCCCCGCCGCCCTCTAACCTCCGAGATAGTGTGTGTGTGTGTGTTTGAAAGGTGTCATTTTTCGACGTTCAGACGGAGGGAAATGTGGGACGGAAAGCAGACCGTTTGGGCTGAAGCTGCTAAGTCTCCTGAACACAACTCACGGGCTGACACGCACACAGTGGGATGAACAGTGTACATCAACATTCCACAGGACATGTGCAACGTAACCAATCCCAGCTTTTACACCCCCCCCTCCCTACTGCACTTTTGGGGACAGGTTAATGCGGAGTTGCAGCGCAAGGAGAGGAGGTGGGGCTGTGGGAGTGTAGTGGGGTGAGGAGGAAAGACAAAAATGAACTGCAGGAAGGGGAGAAGTGGAAGAGGGGAATGAGGAGGAGAAAGAAGGAACTAAAAAAACACCATCATGTCTCTCACACACACACACACACACACACACACACACACACACACACACACACACACACACACACACACACACACACACACACACACACACACACACACACACACACACACACACACACACACACACACACACACACACACACACACACACACACACACACACACACCACGGAGTCGTGTAGCTTCCATTAAAGTGTCAAGCGAGGGAGAGAGGAGCTTTAGCTGGTTCCTGAGGAAACGAACTGGGCTACAGTGTTGGACTGGTCAGAAGCTGCAGGCTACAAATGGAGTCATTGTGCCTGTAAAGTAGAAAGTAGAAGGTTGAGCAGCCTGAACAAGTCACCGTATCATCATCCACAACAGATAAACAAAGAAAAGCTCTTGGACGACCACAAGCATTCACATGGAATGTTCCAGTTGAAGGCGGCTGCAGAAACAGCTGATCGGACACGCAAGTTAAAGGTTCGCCACGTCACAATTTATCCAAATGCGTTTGACAAAGCCACTTGTTAACTCCGGAAAAAACAACTACAGCGAGCGGAAAATGTATTGGACATTTCCTATAGAACTTTAATAATGCAAGCATTTAAAAAGTTGGGATACACCCTGGTTCTCGTTTCTTTGCTACATTTGTTTCCACTTTGGCATATTCCCTTTGAGTAATTAAGCCAGCGACATAGTTTGTTTCCTCCTGCGTTAGAGATATTCTAATGAAAGGGTTGACTGTGGAAAGTTACAGTAGCTAAAACAATTCACTTTTTGTTGCATCGTGTCACTACGCATGCTGCCGCATTGGGCCCATGGAAACGTTTGCACATCGGACTAATTCTACATATTAGCCTCAATAACATTCATTCATCATTATAAATATTTCGCTGGCTGGTTCAACAACAAAAGTAGCAGGTGGATTGTATTTTCATCTGTCTCAACCCTGCTTGATCAACTAAGAAATAAAAGATGAATCCTTATTCCCAGCCCCCATCCCCGGAACGGCCTGTCTTGCATGCGGATGCAGACACACGGCGCTGCAGGCGTTAGCAGGGCGTACTACTCAGCACAACAGTAACAGATGTCTAGACTGATGGCAGCAGAGTTGATTCAAAAACACAGATAGAGATCTATTGGTTTCCATTGTGCCAGCGCAGACGGGAGATTTATCGATTGTAAATCAGAAGTGTAAATTTGGCATCTACTCCATCTGATTAATAACCTCAGTTGTCATGTTATAGCCCGACAGAAAGGATCCACGGTGACTGTATTTGGACAAGTTGGTCGAAACAGATGCTTTTATTGGGATTCGCATTGTCCTGAACATTACCATTACAATTTAAATGCATCAAACTTCTTATGGTTAAAAGCAGAGAGGAGAAATTCCAAAGGACTCTTTTGATGAAACAATAAAAAAAAAAAAAAAATCCATTAAGTTCAAATTGGACTTTATAAATAACTTGATTTGATCAGGATGTTTGATAGAAATGGCTCAAGTCAATAATAGGATTGTGATGGTTTTTTAATTGAATTAATTGTGTTGCCATGGTGACAAGGACTAACAGGCCCCTGGGGCTCCCTTCACGTCCTGTACGATTTGGTTCTGTAATTACCCTAAACGACACGACAGGGTCTAAAATAACGAGGCGATTTTTTGACTAGCAGCAACCGTAGTTATCCGGCTTATTGGTTTTCACAAATGATATTCAACAAACCCTTTTTGCATCGCATCAAAACAAAGATACAAACTCTATTATTGTTGGATTTGGGAATGCAGAATTACTCAATTCAAAAACTCCGTAATGGAACCACACGTATAGACCATCGCGTGGGACTGTGCTGTCGCTGCAAGAACTGGGCGAGATGTATAAAATAACAATATGAAAGAAAAGTCCAGGGTTCTACTCCAATCATTTAAATGAATGCACAACGACTCCCCAGCACCAAATAAACAGCCGCAACACATTAATATGACTACTGATCGCAGCGCTCATAGGAATATTGATTGGCACAGTTTCATTCATTAACATTCAGTCTCATTCACTGCATGTGCACTCCAGCTGTTTGACTCAAATGGGTCTACAGAACATTCAGCTGTAATTTCTCTTTAATTCCTTCAGGCTTCATTGGGACAGATACAATTAAGATACGTTCCTTTTCTTCCCATAAAACACTACTGTGTTTCCCCTACTACTCAATAGGGAGGGAAGGGGTGGGGGTATTGGAATCATTTCCGTAGTAAGCACCTCCGCCATATGGAAATACGGAAAGTTAAACGGGACTGGTACAGTCTGCTCAGACTGAACAATAAGCTGATGACGGGGAGAAGACAATGTGGCAGTGTTCTGTAAGCAGAACAAAGCGGGTTCTGTTACAGTGCGAGTGTGTAGGTTCAGTCATTCATTCAGAAACCCAGTCAGTTACTCAGTCCGTATTGTGTTTCATCAACAGGCCAATATGCGTCAGCATAACAAAGATCGACATTATTACGGTCCCTCCATGGCTGGCCAGCACTGTCCTGTTCACCTCTGGACCCTCGCAGCAGATGACACCGACATCGGCAAATACCAGTTGGTCGGTTGAACCGGCCTGATGCATGAGACAGGATGACAAAGAGCACGCCATCAACTTGAACGGCCGCGTCTCACTTACCCAAAAATATCCAAATGATTTGCTTTTAACGTGCATCATTTGGGTGGAAACAATGGTTGGGAAGAGGAGGCTTAGTTTCCATCAGCTGGCGCAAAGGACTCCTTATTTGACGACTCAGACAGCCTCACCGGGTCTCGCCCTAATTTTTTATTAAATTAATAAATGAATCATGAACAAGAGGATTCCCCCCCAATAACGGAAAGACTTTTGCGCCACTCATAAGTGGAATCAGACGCCTGCAGTCCAGCGCAGGTAAAGAGCTGCTCTTGGCACAGCGTTGCTGACGTATTCAAACGCGTGTTGGATTTCCTTCCATCAACAAGCGTGAGGACACTTCCCATTGGAGACGCTTCCTGTTGGTTATTAGCGTCTGTTCAAACCGAGCTGTGGTGACACCGCTGCCTGTCTGCTTGTAACGCAACACAGAGACAGGCCGCGGCTCCTGAGACTGTGGACTGGATCTCATTGATAGGCTTGCCGGGTCATGTGACACAGCTCACCTGTGGGGATTCTGCTGGGGCAGGCATAGACAGACACATATTTAAAAATATAGAAAATACTTTAAAAAAAATGTAAAAAATAGTTTGCCCAAAATCCCTTACAGGCTTCCCTTTTCAATTTTTATCTCTTCATCCAGGGTCCACCATCAGTCAAAGCATGTAATACATTAGAAAAATAGTCACAACTCAGCCAGCAATTGGCCTTGAGGAACTTGTTTGGGAGACGCGCCTGTCCGAACAACTCAGACTAGAAGAAAGAACCACAGACAAAAAGAAATCCGCTCCACCCCGAGCTGATTGACCTGAGGAACACAACACGGATCAAATACCCTGGTCCCCAGAGGTCAGACAATAGCAGGGTGGGTGCAGTTCACAATGAGCTATAGTGTGAGCCGTTCCCTGAACAAGCGGCCAACATAGAGTGCATTATTAGTATTATTTTAATAGTAAATTATCACCCAAAACACCCTAGTGTGCAAACACAATGTTACACACAGACAACTCACTGCATTTGTGTGAAGTGCATGTGTCTTCATGTTTGTTTTTGCACGTAATTTGAGGCATCTTGATTTAGAAAAATAAAACGCAAGCTGATGCAATGACATTATTCACATTGTAGGCAAAGTTCCTACAATAACAACACCAAGCTAATGTGTTCTTAGTGACGTTGGTATCACACGTTGCTGTCAGTCATTGGGCCCAAAGACTATTTTTCTGACAGCTCCTCTGTGGTTGGAAAATAACCGTCCCCACCGAAAATTAATCATATTTGAGAAAGGTCGGTTAACTCTCAGTCCACTTTGATTCAAATACTGTGTTTTGAAGTGGGTGCATATTTCAGTTTTTTGGGATATTCAAAAATTCCTAATTTTGTTGACCATAGACTTACACACACAAAAAGGAGTTGGTCACATTCCTCTGTCTTTGTGTCTTTACTTGGCAGAAATGTCTGGAATTTGAGGGAGAGGACGAAGGAGTCACAATTTAAGATTCCCATCCACCCCGAAGAAGCTCGGCCTGGCTGATTGTGCTGAATTCTTACACGTTCTGTCTGGAGCTTCACAACTTTTCAGAAAAATTGTCCGAATTCAAGGGAAAAACCGCCTGAAGACTGCTGACACCATTTGACCTGCGAGTGACCCCTCACTAAGCCCCTCCACGCTTAGTAACTGTTGCTAGGCCTGTAACATTTCCACACCAGGCATATATGGATGGAAGGAAATGCGTCCACAGCCACATTAACATTTCAATTTGACAAAAAAACAGCAGAGTAAGGGGACTAGGGTTGGGCGGTGTACCGGTACTAGAAAGGTACCGCGGTACCCTTACGTTTTAAAACGGTATGGTTCTGACTATTTTTAGTGCCGGTACTTTATTAAAAAAGCGCACTCCGTGTTCCGCTCCCTGCACGCATGGCTGGGTGGGCGGGGCTACCTGCACGCATTGGGTGGGTGGGCAGGGCTACCTGCACGCATTGGGTGGGTGGGCGGGGCTACCTGCACGCATTGGGTGGGTGGGCGGGGCTACCTGCACGCATGGCTGGGTGGGCGGGGCTACCTGCACGCATTGGGTGGGTGGGCGGGGCTACCTGCACGCATTGGGTGGGTGGGCGGGGCTACCTGCACGCATTGGGTGGGTGGGCGGGGCTACCTGTACGCATGGCTGGGTGGGCACTCACAGAGTCATCTCGTGCAGCAGCTGCTGCCGACCGTCCTCGGCTTGTTGAAAGAAAAGATGCCAGAAGTGAGATGTGGAAATACTTTAGATACGAAGTATTTATTATCTTTTTGGTCTCAAAAAGAAGAAATGTCCAGGTAAAAGAGCATGTCTGCTTGGTCTTGTGTTGCATTTGCTGATGTTTGACTGTTAGGAAAGTTGTTAAGCTAACACAGCTGCAGGGCTGCCTCTCTGTTTCCCCGAGTGACGCACACGCTTTTGCGTCTCACGCGACGTAGCGTTCAAAGAAGCCGACGTGAGAGCACTTAATAGTAGCATCAATGTCCAAGCGTGTTATAACCAGCTGCTAACAACGCTAACGAGACTTTTGCTAGCGGCTAAACTCAGTGAAACTGTTGAAATCCAGTAACTTTGTTTATGACAAACCAGCAAGTCAACGTGCAGCGTCACAGATGCGCCGTTTACCGTCGGCGTGGTTGGAGATGAACCAGCGCGGATTGTTTTTTTGTGTAATAAATTCCACATGTGGCGTGAGTGCGTGTGAAAAGCAGCCTGTAGTTGTGTTTGTTGGTTTGACAACAACTTTCAGTCAATCATCAAGCAAGTGCAACACAAGACAAAGACAGCAAATAAGTTACTGAATAGTCAGCAGAAATATAAACATGCAAAATGACCTACAGTTTCACTCATGTGGGTCTATGTGATCATGAGGTCAGAATGCACACAACATTGTACCAAATAGTGCGCACTTGATGCAATTTTCCTTGTTGTTTTTCAATAAAGGGGTGAAATTGCCCTTTAATTATGTGTCCATCTTTAATGTCCAACCCACATAGCTTTAGTTTTTTTTCCACCTCAAATTCACCTTAAATGATGTAATTCATACTTATGGAATAACGATGTAGTTATATAGATACGGACAATAGGCCTACATAGCTGAGTATAATCAATGCTATGATATGGGCTCATTAATATGAATGACATTTGTTAAGTGTGCAAAAAGCTGGGCAGGAACAAGCTGCTAAAAAGGGAAGCTTACAGATGTTTTATTTATTACTATCATAGATAAATATTCCAGTATCTTATTTGTGGTATTGTATCGAAAAGGATCGAGTATCGAAATATTTTGCCTAGTATCGAAGTCAGAATTTTGGTATCTGAACAACCCTAAAGGGAACACATTTGTGTATTCTTAAAGCTAAGTTCACACTTACTGACAGTAATGATGACTCCCTGTAGCTTTGATTACCTATTACAAATATACAACATCTGGCTTTTATACCGTGAGCTTCAGCCATACTGCGAATACTGTAAATTAATAGTTAAGTTAACCGTCTTTGTTCATTATGTTAAGCTAACATTAACGTTATTAGCATCTTTGGGGCTTTTGAGGAAGGCGGCAGGTTCGCAGGTGTGTGTGTGTGTGTGTGTGTGTGTGTGTGCGTGTGTGCGTGCGTGTGTGTAAAGCGGCAGTACAGCCTCCTGGCCCACACCGGTATTCCATGAGTAATCACAACAAAAAGAACATCATCACCAGTGTACAAAATTCAATGCATCAACAGTTGATGGTTTTGTTAGAGTTCTTGTCAGACAAAACAGAGCAATGGTACCTCAATTCCACATAAACTGTCCAACTCACCAGAATTCTTTAACCCAAGTGAAATGATGGGAAACAAGCCTTCATATCAAAACATATGAGCTACTGCAACCGGCCTCAAAACCCACAAACAAGAGACTCCTCTCGCTCCCTGGTCACGGCTCATGCTGATCTAACGGTGTTAACAGAGCACAATTAAAGGCCACATAATTACAGAAGGCACTTCAGCACGGCCAAACCAGTAATGTTCTCTTCCAGGGATTCCACAGATGGGTGTGACTCTTCCCTAAAAGTAGGCATGGATGTGCCTGCTTTACAAAGCAGTCCCTGTAATTACCAGGCCTGACAGCCTCTGGCTTCTGGGTCAGGGGCGCATTACCAGTCGTGCACCCATTAAGTAATTCTTTTTTTTTTTGATGACCAATAACTGCTTATGGATTGTCCGCTGTGGGTGGGAACAACTCCCAAAAGACGCAAAATCTTTACAGATGCCATCCAGTGCTATAACAGTTTCCGGATCGCTTACAATAACCAGACAAAAGGGGTTAGAGGAGTGACAACATTTGGGTGGCAACAGGCAGCCTGGGATTTTTTTTAAGCGAGCAAATGTATAATAATCTATTATACAAATTAGGCTGGGTGCAGATTGATTTTCCTAAACACACTTTACGTTGCAGAAAACCACATTTGGCCACCACAACCACGTCTGAGGTACCTATTTTACGAGTATCTAAAAATAGGAATTGATGCATCTACGCCACTGATGTCAAAATATTTCTGGCTTGAGAGGTGAGAAGTTTTACGAGAACAGTACAGATTGTTGGGTCGCATTTACTTTCAATTCGGCTTGTTGTGGTCGGACTGTCGAATCCCCTCTACCGCATTAACACTTTTAATTATTGGTTTGACTAAAGTGATTGAAAATCATTATCAAGACAATTCTTTTTCAAACAAGAGCACTCTGGGAGAAGAGAAGAAATTACAGAGCAACTATTAAATGATGTTGAAGTTAAAATGAGCTCCTTTAGCATGGCATCACAGACAAAACCCAGTAAAGCAATACGTCAACATGGATAAGGTTTCTGTCACGTGCTCCATGCTGGCTGCTTCAATCCCTAAAATGACAAGCGTGTGCAGATTGACTGAATGAGTCTGTACTCTGCACATGGTGGGATGGGGCTAATCACAGCGCAGATTAGACAGACACCAGCGGAAACTACTGGTCACTAGGCTTCCTTAAGCGCTAAGCACTTGGTCACTTAAGTTCGATGTCTGGATAACACGACGTGACGTCACTGCCTGAGCTGAGCTTCACTTGCTGCGATTTACTCCAATCACAAACGCCACTGTTCCCGTCAAACCTGACCCTCGCTGTCCTTCACGTGCCTCACTCCCTGTTGTCACTCTTTCCTCCATACCTTTCACAGCGATATTGAGACATTACTAAAGTCATCCTTTCATTCCTGTTTAGGTAATCATTCTCTCAACAACTCATTTTGAACAGTAACTGCAACTCAGTTTGATATGTATTTTGACTATTGTTACACACAACCATCTTTGGTTGCACTAATCTTTGCACTAATATGTGCTCACACGACACCTACGGCTGATATCAGACCCTCAGCTGAATAATCAACTCACTCGTCTCCTTTCACACACCTGATGGCGTGTCGCCTGCATGTCAGCTAATGCACTGTTTCACTTATGGCAACAGTGTCAGCAATTTAATTTAACAAGAAATGATACTGGTTTCTGCAAAGAAATTGTAATCAGATCTGCTGAAAGACTTCCTTTCCCTATTTACCCAATCAGCACACACCTGAGGTGGAGGCATATTCAAAGGATACGGTGAACATGAGCTGTTTTATACACCATTAGTCACACCAACGGGAGTGATACGGAGGCCTTCCTCAAATCTTTAGCATCGGAGAATAAGCAACTTTAATAAAGTCTTATTCTGGGACTGGATTAATTTCTTTTCTGTTACACATAAACACTGAAATCATCGGCGCGCTCGATCCACAGAGAAATACGTGTTTTCAGAAACCTCCCCTAGTATATCTCAAAGTTTTAAAGGATCCAAATGTGACCCAGTTCACTTCCAGTTGGGTGACCCACGCTGTCGCCTAGCAACGCAATTCTGTTGGTACACAGATGGGTGAATGCAGATATTTTCAGGGCAGGGTGTCGGCGTTGAAGCGTGAAAATGTTGTAGTGGTAACACAGTACACGCCCAAACCTGCAAATGAGCACAATAATTCAATTCTATGTATTGGTGACAGTAGCTCAAACCATACTTATCAGACAATGTTTGCATCATTCAGATGTATGCTATGAACTAATGGCAACCCAGGTCAGGTTTTCATTAGTTTCATGTCTGCTGACTAGAAGTGATTAAGCAGCTCGTTGCTGTTGTGATTTATAGTAAATCGTGTGGATTTTATGCCAACCTTGTTGGTTTCCAAAACAACATCACATGACAGAACGTAACAGGCGTAACTTTAACACCAGATTCACTGCTGTGTCTCTTTCAGTTCAAAACTCTACACAAAAAGCATAAACTTTAGAAATGGGATGGCCTACTTGATTTGAATCTTGAGTGTAAATGAGATTATAAACGGACTAAATACCTTGAAAATAAAAGATTTTTCAATCTTGCTTCAACCTCTGAGATAATCTGTACAGTTTAATGTCTAAACCCTTCAGCCAGGGGTTAACAAAAGACCAAAAAATCCTTCCAGTAAATCCCTGAAGACCCACTTTGTACTTTAATGATGTGCTTTCATCCCCTCAGACCAAACAAAGTACCGGAAAAACATCCCCCATGCTGTTCAGTGAGAGAGTGTGTGTGTGTGTGTTTCCCCGCATGCACGGACATGGCTCTTCTTTGGAAGAAGCCCATGAGTTATGAACGAGAATAACACCCTAACCAGATTTTCCCAAAAAACAAATGAGGGAAGTAAACATGGGAGAATGTAGCCCCCACTGCCGGGACTACCAAAAAAAAAAAAAAACACTGCACTTTCCCAGGGAAGGAAAACAGGCGTTGAACCCACTTTCCCTTGTAACATTTTTATGAATGAGATCCGGCTGAAAGAAGGTCTTTTATAGTAACTCAATGAAAACACTTTCCCCTTCCGTCATTTATTGATTCGGTGAAAGACCGGGGGTCTGGAAACAAAATGCCTCCGGATCCAAAGCAGCATCAGAAGGGGGCTGTGAGCCCGGCTCAGACCACAGAACCCACAGAGGATTACTGATGGAGGCCGTTATCAGCGCAAACCTAGGTGTCATTACTCCTCTGTGGTGTTTGCTGACACTGGGACAAACGCACATGGCTCCTGCGGCGTGGGCTCTACCACGCGGGATCGGAGAGCACACAGCGGAGGGCGGGGCTGGGGAATCGAGCGCGGTCAGCCGGCTGGTTTCCAGCACCACTGGACCTCTCCAATAAAACGCTCAATAAATAGCGTGACAACGCAGCCTCTGCAGCGAGAGCAGTGGTGTCCTGTTGCTTCGGGTCAATGATGAATTAAAGGAGGCGGAGACAGCAGATGATCGCCCGTTTGAGCCGCCGCTCTCCCTGAGGAGTCCCCGCCTCCCCCAAGGTCGCCTCTTAATTCATCTCTGCTTACATCGACTGACCACAAACGTAGGAAGATTCCAACACAAACACACACACAGCTATGCCTAACCATGAGGCTTTGAAGGTGTAGTGAAATCATCCACCTCGTTGTTTTAGTCTCATTTAGCCGCTTTGTTGACACGTGTTGTTGGTTGGAAACGCGTAAAAGCATCAAAATTGGTCAGAGGTCATTTACTGACTATTTTGATATCGTTGATAGTTGTCGAGTGTTGTGCGTTGAGACTTCACAGGTAGTTGGTCAAGTGTTCTATTAAATTGAAATAGGACTTTGCAGCAACTAAATTGAACGTATTGCTTGGAGTGTGTTTGGGCTGAACCGTGGTAATCTCCCGAGGAGACGTAGACGCACTAATAATAACGGCAGCAGCAGCAGATGGCGTTGAGGCGGTAGTACGAGAAACGGTAGAAGCAGCAGCTGTCGAACCAGGACTGGTAATAGACCTTTTACTACCAGCCAAGGCCTTTAGTTGTGGGCTATTAAAAAAAAAAAAATCCAAATCTATTTCCTGTCCTTCACAGCCAAGGCTGCCTGTGGGAAAAAAAAGAATGTTTGGAGAGTGGAGACAGAACGATGGCCTCCTCCCCAAAGACTTGTTTACGTAGACAAAATGGACGAAACAGTGAGAGACGTCAACTCGGGGGGGATACCAACGTTCACAAGAATGACAACTTGAAATGGTGTTGTCAAGGCACCGCAGCTGCCCGGATGCTGTTGAGTCGTTGGCATAAAGAGGACAGTCTGATGGCCTCGTCGCATGTGAAGACACAACCTTCAATGGAATGCAATCAAGTGCATCTACTCTTTGTACACGTCTTAACTTTATACTTCTACAATGTTCTAAAAAGTTATTATTATTATTATTATACTTAATATTTGTCAACCAGCTTGAGTTAATTATTGAAATGGGCAATCCTGCATAATCAGTAATTCTACCTTTTAGTATATTTTGATGACTTACTTAGTACTTTTACTCAAGTAGGTTTGCGAATGTAAGACATTTACTTCCACGGCGGTATTTGCTACTTTAAAGCAGAAGAGGAGAGAACTTTAGTTTATTGTGTCCTCGCTCTCTCTTAATGTCTCTCATTATAGTGTTTTCTTGCTCTGCTCCATCCCCCCAACACGTCTTCCGCCCCGTAGTTTTTCTCCCAGCATGACGGCGCTCCAGAATAACCCAGCGATTTGTGTCGGACGACGGGGGCAGCGTGCGTCTGTACGTGCACGCGCATGCATGCGCTCTGGGACCAGTCACGCGACCAAAAACATCAACATGCTGAGTCTGCAGCGAGGCGCCAGTCACCAGGGAAACAACTGGGCCAGACACACGCGCAGACACCCACACAGTCAGCCAAAACATGTTGTCTGAAAGGAGTCATCTTAAACGCTGCAGTTATGAACAGAAAATTAAAAGGGTTGGTTTCAAACCCATCGCGCCTGGAGTGGAACCATTAGGCTCCACGGGGGCGGATCTGCATTGAATTTGCATGGAACCGACACAAGACATTGGAATACATTAACTATTGCTGCTATTGAGCATAATAAACAGAGGGTGTCATTTGTCAGCCCAGTAGATGCTCGCTCAATGGCGACATGGGCGACTTTTCTTCTTTTCCCCATCTCTGCTGCAACCTGAATAAACACCGGTGATATATTACAGCAAAGATCTGCAAGACAAGCCGATCATGCATAGCAACCCCTCCAGCCCTCCTCCAAACACTTTCCTGCTTCCCAGCAGCCAAAACACACCAAGCGGACCAGTTAAAGTGACAGGTATCAGGCCCAGCTGAAGCACATGGACGTTCATTACAACCAAACCAGGCCAACGACTGTGCGATCAATTTAGCATTCAAATCCCTAGGAAGCAATCATTTGTGTGTGTGTGTGTGTGTGTGTGTGTGTGTGTCAGCCGGCGTTACCTTTCTGGCAGTAGTTGGAATTCCAGCAGCGGTAGTTGTAGTTGTTGTTGAACATGGTCTTCCTGCACTGGGGGCTGTTCTCCATGATGCCCGGGCACACGTCGCTGCACTCCTTGGACTGCTTGTTGCCGGCGATGTAGTTGTTGAACTCGGCGTCCAGGATGAGCGACCAGTCGATGGAGTCCAGGTAGCAGAGCTCGGGGTTCTTCTCGATGCGGATGGCGCCGCGGGTGATGTTCTTCAGGTTGTACAGGCCGATGTCCTTCAGGCTGGTCATCTCGAAGATCACCAGCGCGTAGTTGTAGAAGAGGTTTCGCCCACGTATGACAGCGAGGTTGGGGAAGAGCGTGCTCAGGCTGTCCAGGCCGGACACGCGGAACAGCAGCAGGTAGTCGGTGATCATGGTCAGCTTGGGGAAGCTGAGCGAGCTGAAGTCGTCCTGGTGGACGTTTTTGTTGTTCTTGTCGCCGATGAGGAGGATCTGCAGGTAGCCCTCCACCACCGTGCAGTTTTCCAGGCGCCTGAATTCGATGATGTCGTTCCCGATGTCGATGCTGGGCCCACAGACTGCAGTGAGGGGGGGGGGGGGCAAAAATCAGAGGGGGTAAATGCGTAGTTCATCAAATTCAACCGCAACGTAAACCTCATTTGCTCAATTACGAGTCATTTCTTTGCTCTCATTTGAGATTCTCCACAGAGATGCAGACAATTTTGTCATGAAAAAATAAGTCTCAAAATAAAAACTGCTTTACACAAGATTTTTTTTGCAAATGATCATAATTTCGTTTATTCTAACTCACCCTGCAGAGTGTCATCAAATGCCCCCCCACCCCCCCCCCCCCCCCACACACACACACACACAGCAATTAACAATACAGTATTCTCGTATTTCTAAAGCAATGCTTGTTTGTGCTTTCTCTAAACATTGGCGGTACACTTGAGCTGTGCGGTTGTTGACACGAGGCGTTTGCCTGGCAGTTCCCATTCTCAAAGGCTTCTCAACACGGCACGACGACGTGAACGCATGAGCGGGTTCTATTCAAGCTCAGGTCTACAATGCCGACTCTCACGTGTCCACTTCCAACCAGGCTCTCACACCACAACGCCATCAAAGGCATAGAAACTGTTCCACTGTCAAAGACATCATTTTAGAACTGTACACACTCGAGTTTGATCATATGTACGTGACAGACCGATCGCAGGAATCACAGGAGTTCTAAAAGTCCGTCACCGTGGTTAGTAGAAACAAAGTCCACACTTTGGGTAACGACTCTGTGGTGCTTCACCCTCGCTAACATGCTGCTGTTATATGAACCATGCTCACAGGCTTTTTGGCTTGTTAGCATACTTAAAAGTGCAAATGAAAGGGTTATGGTTAAGCTATTTTTTTTACTGGAGGTCACTGAGGTCAAGTAAGAAGTAGAGTCAGACTACATTTTGCAACCTTAGGAGTCTTCACCTGACGGCCATGGGAAAGAATGAAGTTTAGTTTTCAGAATCACAGGTTATTTACACACATCCGTAGACTTTAATTTGTGCTCAATTTCATGACAACCTATCCCATAGTTTAAAAAATCCATTTCACGCAGACGCCAACCCTGTGGTTGTCCCTGAGGAGTCAGGCAAAAGGGTTCATCCTCTGGGGGCGTCTTTGTAAGATGGAGGTCTTTAAAGGCATTGTTTTGATATATCAGTCTGGAATAAAGTTGTGGACCAACAAACAGACGCCATCACAACAGACAGAAGAACGCTGCTAACATGGACACAAACAGCAGTTGTAAGTGCCCCCCCCCCGCTGCCTGTAGCAGTCTTGGCATACGCTGACGGATAGTGAATTTGTCTGGGATTTTGATCAAAGCACGGTCAATCTAAGACAGCCGTTTGGCCTTTCATGTGAACTAATTGTAAAAACATGCATTTACGCAAATTCATGTTCAGGGTAAAATTGTTTTTCGCCACATGTTCAGGTTCTTTGTTATCTACGAAGACGGACGGTAGACTCGGGTTCCATTTAGAAGGAGAAATCCGCTCAATGAGAGGTTGAAAAAATAAAAAGCTCTGCTCTGAATCCAAACCTGCACGGGGAAAAGTTTGGTAGGGCACATTGGCCGGTGATGACGGGGGGGTGGGGGGGTGGGGAAGAGTGCCCTTTTCCGACTTGTGCTTCCACTTATGTGCTGTGCTCTAAACAATACTTGGCCTGCAGCCCCAACAGCAGCCACAGAAACACACAGGCCATTATCATACATCACTGTGAGGCTCCAGACATCAAAGGCTGGTGGGAAGTGAGTCACATCGAGCAGCTCACCATGCTGCTGCAATGACTGTCCTGTATGGAGGTGACGCGCAGAGGTTTGGGAGAGACAATGCATGACAAGGTGACAATTATTCTTTTAATGAATACACTTTCGGGCTGGTATTGCAGGTTTAATCTGGGGAAATGAATACCTTTTTTGGATTTAGGGGATTTTCCTGAAGGGAACAGCCAGAGTAATGAGCCGACAAATGTGTTCCCACAATAGATGTCGCACAGCGGGGCTTCGGCATCATTCTGAAATCTAAGAAAACAAGTAGCACGGATGCAGGGAACCCTGGAAGGCAGAGACATTGTTGTAGGCCGACTGCAAAGGTTGGAATAATTTAAAACATTTTGTTAATCATCTATGCACCACTTTTACGATTATGAAAGTCATTAGCCGGTAAACAAGCAACACCATGGTTAAATCAGCAGGTGGCCACAGAAATAGGTGGTTAAGGCACGCTCATCAGAACATTCTGTACTCTCAGCAATTTGACTTTTCAAGTCACTCAAAACTCACAGGTGCATTTACCAACACACTTTGTATCATAGAACACAAAATCGTGTAAGCTTGTGTCAACCTGACGTTCAAAATATATACGAGATGAGAGAACTGAAAGTGTAGAAATTATAACTCACTACCGGGTTTTATGACATTATAAACAAGTGGACAAAGCTAGATGACATGGGTTTCAAAGCCCGCTGGAGTGGTGGCTTGTACCGAAGCATCATCGCTTGCCTTTGCATTTGGCCTTTTAGAAATCAGGGACAGCTTGGGTCTCACATGAGGACGGAGAGGCGGTGGGCATTTCAGAGTCCGGCGGGGGCCTATGGGGAGCCGTCATGAAATGCCTCTGGTGTGTCCCTCTAATATACTTGTCACAGCACACTGTCATCAGCCTTCAGCGAGTTGCATACCTGTTAATACAATTCCAGACAGCCGGGCCCGTCAGGCAACGCCGCGGCACTTTTGCCCCCGGTGGCCCTTGCCGGCTTGGACCCCCCCAACCCCCGTCTATCATAACTTAGAGACCGGGCTCGTGACACCCCCAAACAACAGCATCTGATCAAAAGTTTACACCTTGCACTCCACTGAATAAGAAAAGCACTGGCAGGTGTAGCGGCTTAATAACCCCCCCCCCCCCTTTCCTCTCACACTGACACATTTCTACACAACGGAGTACACAGGTCTATCTGTGCAGCTTTGATGAGCTTCCAGATCACATATTTGCTTTTTGATAACCTTTGTTTTTTTCCCCCAACTGGCAACTGACGATCAGAGGAAAACCCAGAACAATAAGGGTGAGAAATAGGAAGCAATTCGCCCCTCTGGAGCTTCACACGCCACTAGCGTGTGAAGCTCCAGAGAAGGGCAGGAGGAGGGGGCGGGGGGGACTAATTCATAAACACTTTCCCACATGAGAGGCAAGGTGAGAAGACAAGGATCACTGTGGACGGATAAAACTTGTTTGGTTGCTGTGGGAAAAAGGCTGCGTCTGCAGCAAAATAGCGGGCCCCCGTTTAGCAGAAGCTTCTGGTCCCTGGAGGCCCGGCGGATACAGCACACCAGCAGGAAGGCTTGAGAGTTTGACCACACAAGGAACCTTTAGACACAGACACACGCACACCGGTAGAGTGGAGTACCGGTCTGTTTCTCCCAGGTTTGTCCTGTAACCACCGCTGGGGGGTGGGGTGGGGTGGTGGGGGAACAGTAAACCCCATGACACCCAGTTCACAAGCACCTCACTCTTTCCAATCAACAGAACTTGGTCTGTTTTGCATGCAAGTGCGCCTTGGCTTGTTCTATTTTAAAACCCAGACCCTGGTTCCACCCCTTCTCCCCCCACTACTTAACGTTCACCCCCTCCCCGACATGTCCCGATGAATGGTATGAATCAGGTACGCCTAGTTTACCGTCTACCTGGAAACATGGGGTGGGGGTGTGATAGCTTTTCGAAGAAGCTTTCAATTTGTTGGAGTTGAGGGTTTATGCGCTGGGAAGAAGTTGTGAGCTACAATCCCAGCTCAAAGTTGCTGTCAAAGAAGTACTGAAGGTTTGCTTAAACGGGTCATCGCTCAGCCCTCGGCCTGGTGGTAACCATGGATGGGCTGATGGGAGGATGTTGCAGACGCTGTGTCTTTATGAAATCATTTGCAAGGAAAGGGTGTCTACAAGTATTTAAATTAGACTAAAGGGCAGAGGGTTATTAGTGTTCATTTAGAAGCCCTTTTGGAAACAACAACATAACGCTAAAGGGCCTGTGTTCTCTCTGGGTAGGCATGCTTTGTCTCATCAGAAAATCTTGGAAAGTTAACTAAATGTGACCGAAAATGGGAAAAAAAAATGTATGAACCTGATTCAACTGACCCTTTACCTACTTTGTGTAAACCGTGCCGACTGGATCATGCTGTAAACCATCTTCCCCCCCCCACACACTCCCGGATAAACGCTTCCGGTTACCGACAACAATCCAGACTCAAATATTGTCTGCGTATGCGTGATTATTTTGAGTAGGGACATCTAATCAGGCTTATACGCAGACGAATTTGTCTGGGTTCTTGTGACGAGTGGCAGAAGTTAACCTCTTTATTTCTCAAATCCTATTGAAATTGTTTATTCTAACTCACCCTGTTGAGCTTTATTCTCGCACACACACACACACACACACACACACACACAGGTAGCTGAGTCATGGTAATGAATAAACAAGCACACTTAAACGAATTTACTGTGGGTGAGATTTGAAAAATCGGGTTATACTATTACAACCAGACTTTATACGGTTAAACAACAGTTATTTTGTTCTTCGTTATTTTATTTGGATATAATTATACGAACAAAACATTTTCCAGCAGTAGACTTAAGTTAAAACAAAAGCATCAGCGGAGCTTGGAAAGAGTTTCCCCATGCGCGCGCGCGTGTGCGTGCGTGTGAGCGCGCGCGCGGTGGCATTACTTACTCTCTGCGGTGGCGGGCCGGAGGCAGGACGACAGACCCAGCATCAGACCCCAAAACAAGGTCAAGCGGCTCCTTTCCGTGTGGGACCCCATTCCTGTATCAGTAAATCCGCCAAATCCTGCAAATAAAAATGTCGAGGGGAAGGAACAGTGGCCCAAACGTCCTCGAAATTATTCAACAGATCCTTCCCTTATGTGAAATTTCCAGCCAGTCCCTTTTTTAGCAGTTAGCCGGCTAATGGAGCTAATAGCTACCACAGACGGGCTAGCGGGATAGCCTGCTCGCGCAGGGTCCAGAATCACTGGTTTATCCCCCTGACTGCAACATGCGTATTCATAGTTCGGGTTTATTCCCGCCCTCAACGACGCCGCACTGCTGTGTCTAATGAAACCAACGCGGTTAAACTGGCGGCGGGGAGTCCTCTGTAATCCGCATCTTCACACTCCATATCTGGTGGGGGGAACGTCCAACGTCCCCGCTGCTGGAGAATTCCTCGGGAGACAGAAAACGAGCCAACCCCCCCTCACTAACACACGCGCAACTAAAAACGGGATGAAAAGAGACCGTCTGTGGCGTACAATAACATGTTAAATTAATGCGCCAGCCTCCTCGTGCGAACGACACGACGTTTCTTTCAAAATATCCAGGATGGAAATGTAGTTTCAGACCACAGCCTCCTCCTCCTCCTCCTCCTCCTCCTCAGCCGCTCATCGTGCACACGCGCTCCGCGTTGTTGTTGTGGGCGCAATTCACCTTCATATCAGCGGAAATATTGATTGTTTGACCGTATTGCTCTGGCTCTGGCCGACTACTTGGGGTTATTTCAAGCGCTGCGTCGATGGCTGACGTTGGCTGAGCCGGGCGGCGCCGTCAGACAGATCAGGCGTACAGGTACGTACAGTCTCCTGCGATCCGTCTGCAGTCCGCCGTGCTCGCTGTAAACACGGCGCGCTGCGCACAGATCGTCTCCGTTTGCCAAGAAGAATCACTCCGCACTTCTGCCCCGCCTTCCAGTCCGTGAAAGTGGGCGTCACTCCAGCTGCAGTTTGGCGACTGTAGAAGCGCTGGTTACCATGGTGACTGGTCTGGTACTCCCAATGAGTCAGTTTTAGCCTTGTGTCCTTTAATAACAATGAAATATAGATGTCAACAACAGGGCCCCGCTTCCCTTTACTCCCCATTAACATTCCACAGGATTCCACAAGGACCACTTTGCTACGCCAGCTTTGAATGTACATTGACATCAGACAATCGGGTCATTCGTTGCTAATCTACGACTAGTCCAGCAACAACCATACTTTCTAATTCGCCGAATGCGTTACTATTAGCGCTTTTTCTTCAAAGTCCAGACACCGTCACGGATCTAAACTGTAGACGGAGTGAGACTTCAGATGGTACCTTCTCCTCTCTGCTCGCCGCCGTAGCGACTCCGTTTACGACGCGGTGCGAAGTAAATCCGGGACGCTGATCCAGGATCGGGGTTGTTTTGCTGCTAACAAACACGCAGCAGCCTATACAAAGATCGTGTCTGTCTGCACCACCTGTAAATGCACTATTGCGTGCACGCAGTCACAGCTGGGTCTTTATGTCGATGCTGTTTCAAGCCTGTGATTCATAGTCTACAGGTGAAAATACCCTTTCAGCCATCGTACTCACATATTGCTTTTGAGGGCCTGAGTTATGTCTGTCTTATTGTTATACATAATACAATGCCGTTTTTGAGAATGAAAACAAATAACCACATTGATCACCCCAGTGCCTTGGAATATTCTATCACAAAATGCATCTCCTAGTCAAGTCTCTTAGAGCATAATTGCTTGGTAGCAGCAACTCATGCAACAACATTTGGCTCAGGGTTTCCCTTGGAGACACCGAAATGCTGCCATCTTGAGGGAAAGGGAACCAACTGCAAGCTTCAAATCTACTGTCATACACTGTACATCTCAAGAGGAGGGGATAAAAGCTCTCATTTGCTGAATTAAAGAAAATCTCCATTTATTCCCTTCTGAGACATGTTTTCATTTGCATATGTTGTTGTTATGCGTGGCCACAGTGGCCATAGATCCAAAGCCCATGACAGTGTTGATGCTTGGCCATGAGCCACAGACAGGATTTCCAACGGTTCACCTTGGCCTTGCATGGCCTATTGAGCGCCAAACACACCCACTAGACGGAGAGGCTAAATTATGTCATAGCGTAATCCTCCTCTGTGTACGAGTAGCTTACGATGCTGTGAAAGGAGCAGACGGTAAACAAAAAACGCACAGAGGAAAACCGCCTGACCATTTTGATTATCCAAGTAAATACAGGCCGCTTTCATCATTTCACAGAACAGGAGCACAGATTATTTGAACGCCGCACATTACCTCAGCTCTGGCACACAGTACCCGGCATCCGTCACACCCCAACAATTAGCACTGCAGAGAAGAAGACAAAAGGAAATGCACATTAAAGCTGAAGTGAATATCAGCGGCCACCCAAGAGTCCAGCATACAGTGAGTCACCCTCTAACAAGTGCCCACTGTACCAACATGACCTCCCTGTGCCAGAGAATGCTGTGCCTGTCCACTTGCATTTGTTAAGTCCCCATGAAGGCAGCCGGCGGGCCCACCTACCTCGACTGTCCCGGTTGAATCCATTCTCGCACTGCACTCATGTGGAAATAAGCCTGTTTACCACCAACGGGTCACACATGCTAATGAGCGTCTGTTTGTTTTCCAATGTGCTCATACAGGAGGAAGGGAATTTAAAGGGGAAATAATAGATGATATGCAGACAACAGCCCGGGTGGCTTTGCTGCGCTAATGATGGAGTACAACAGAGAATTAATGGAAATGAAATCAGAACAGGAAATGTGGTCTCACTGTTTGATGTTCGCTGGGTTCTGATCATGCAGAAATGCTGAGTGTCAGGTGGCCTGGTTTGGAGGCAGTGGGGTAGTTGTGACTCAAGAATCCCGCTGATGGGCTGACGATAGACCCAAAGCTTCAGGAACCCGCAATTGATATGTGAGGTAGGGTATTAGATTTTCAGATCCATAAACTGTAGATCCTACGCTCATGACACAGCCACAACCAGAAGTTTTATAATTTCCTGTCTGTTGAAAGCGTCTGTTGATCTGTTCAGAATCGTGAGGCCACTCATATAAACAATGTCCCACTAAATATTGCGTTTCCTTGCGCCCTGAACAGTACACATGCCATGAAATACACCCAAATGATGTGAGAATACCACGGAATAGGCCCACAGTCTTGTTCAAGGTAGAAGAAAACCCTAATTCTTCAACTGGTTGTTAGATTTCTTCACAAAGAGACCCGTTTCGATTGGCAGCTACACCTTCTCTTTTCTAGGGTTTTAAACTGGTGGCCCCCAGGGCTGTGTGCTCAGCCCCCTCCTGTTCACACCGTACGTCCATGACTGTTACCCCAAGCATGAGAACTATGTGGTGAAGTTTGCAGATGACCTTGTAGAGTGGTGCTTGGAGAACAATCCACTGCTTAACGTAAGAAAAACCAAGTAGCTGATTGGTAGCCTTTAGAAAAAAATGAGACCAAGAAACAACCACCTGTCTGCATCGAGCTGGGGTGTTGCAAGCTAACAGCTTTAAATTCCTGAAAATCAGCAAATAAGACTTGTAATGTTGAACAACATTGTAATAAGACGAGCATGCGTGTTACTGATTACCTTAACAATGGTTGTGTTCCACTAAAGTGTCCCATTGGGACAACATGAACCAGATACATTGCAATCAGCCATCGTTCTACGACTGCTTTTCCTTTATAATGCATTTATGAAGAAACTCAATCAAGATTAATGTCTAAGAACTTACTGCCATTGTCCTTTTATTCATGTGTTTCTTTCAAACAAATTCTCCTGACGGCTGCTAGTCACGACACAGGAAGGCACAGCTAGTGTGATGTCACTGCTTTGAGATTTCAAGGCAGCGTGGAGACAAAGATACAAAGAGTCCAGTAAATAGCGTGATGCCTCAGTTGCTGGTGCATTAGTCACAAAGACTGCAAAGATTATGTAATGTGGCGGTAAAGATTCTCAGAGCTCCTAATGACACATGGGAAACAGAGAAATAGGGGCATCTTTAACAATGTATCCTGAATGGGAAATAAAATAAGCACCAATAAATTGCTATATCACAGAGCTCTAAAGAATCTAAATATATCTCCTTTAGGTATTGTAATATTGTAAATGTTAGTTGTTGCAGTAAATATTGTATTGTATTATTTGGACACAAAAGAAATATTCTACTGAGATCAGAATCAGGTACACAAAAAAGTGCATTTAGAGTGAATTAGTACCACTAAGTGCACTGTGAATATATTCATCTTCACATTTACTGAGACAAATATCTGACTCAGATCCCTGTTTACACAATTCTAAAAATACTTTTACTGGTCATTTGAGTGTAGCCGCGTCCTCATTTCTCGCCATCTCAGTCCTTCTCCTGCCCGGAACAAATAGTGTGAGGCGTTCGTCGGAGGTCGGCTGCTGAATGTGGTGACACAACCGGATGTTGCCGATGCGCTGCTCATCCGGCAGCTGAAAGGCTTTGAGCACCCTAGCTAGCGTTCATCGTAACCGTCAAGATTTTAACATTTTAACCATAAATCCACATTGTCGCTTGACAGCAAAAAAGAAGAGCCATGATCAAAGCCATCCTGATATTCAACAACCACGGAAAGCCGCGGCTGATCCGATTCTATCAGTATTTCGTAAGTATTTGTGGAAGTGTCGCTGTTCAAAACGTTAGCATCTCTCTGTTGCTATGCTATGTTCACTCATTAACTTGTGTCAGCTGGACACACGTCTTGTCAATATTTCGTTATAGGTGTGTTTGTCTGTGTTTACACTGTTTGTCGTTAACTTTACAGCTTGATAACAATGATCGCTGCGACCAAACCGCTTAGCTAATCTAGACACTTTGTTTAGTGTCACTTCCTCTTATTCAGGCATACACATACACATATACTCTTTGTAACATTTGTATACTTTTACCTGCACTATTAAGCGGTTGGAATTTGTCCTTAAGATTAAACACAGGTTGCTTGTATACTCTCTACAAATACATCACATACGTCACTACTTGGTAATTCACTAACTTTGACATGACCTGTTTTTTTAGGCTTTTAACTTCATTGGTTATGATTAACCCGTCGCCAGTTTCTCCTCCACACAACATCCCATAATGACGAGGGGGGAAATGTTTTGGGGATGATTTTTGCAAATCTATTAAAAATAAAGAACGAATATACAACATGTACATGTTTTATTTTCATGTATGTTTCTATGTTTAAGTATTCACAGCCTTTGCCACGACACTCAAAATTGAGCTGCACCCTGTTTCCACTGGCCATCTACTGCAGCAAATCAGGCCTGAATATGTGAAATGCAGAAGCCACTCCTCGGGTAAAAGGCACATGACAGCCCGCCAGGGGTTTGTCAATAGACCGAACAACTGTCTGGAGGAAACCAGGCACTGCTCACAACCTGGCCAGTACCATCCCTACAGTGGTGCACGGTGGCAGTGTCACTGTGGGGGTGTTTTTCAGCGGGAGGAACTGGGACACTAGTCAAGATTGAGGGAAAGATTAATGCAGAGTGCAGAGACATCCTGGATGACAACCTGCTCCAGAGCGCTCTGGACCTCAGACTGGGGCGACGGTTCATTTTTTAACAGGACAACAACCCGAAGAACACAGCCAAGACAACAGAGAAGTGGGTTGGGTACAACTCTGTGAATGTCCCTGAGTGGCCCAGCCAGAGCCATGACTTAAATCGGATTGAACATCTGTGGAGAGTTCGACGCTCCCCATCCAACCTGATGGGAGGCTGAGAGGTTCTGCGAAGAACAATGTGAGAAAGTGCCCACAAATAGGTGTGCCAAGCTTGTAGCATCAAACTCAACAAGATGTGAGGCTGTAATTGCTGCCAAAGGTGCTTCAACTAAAATATTGAGCAACGGCTGTGAATAAATATGTACATTTTATTTTTCGTACATTTTTAAGCTTTTACTTTTTTTTCACTGTCATTATGGGGTATTGTGTGTAGAATTTTGAAGGAAAAAATGCACTGTATGTTGGTGCCTATTACCGGACTGAACTGAGTTTATTTTGACACAACACAATGCTCCTTTATCACCCAAGTGAAGGCCTTCAGAGTGATAACCAAACGAATGGTTTCCACTTAACAGGCTCACCTTTTCTTGCAGGCGGAGGACATGCAGCAGCAGATCATTCGGGAGACTTTCCATTTGGTATCTAAGAGAGACGACAATGTCTGCAACTTTTTGGAAGGTGGAAGGTGAGAATTGCTGTTTAACCAGCTACCATTAGGTCAGAAAATCACACTTTGAAAAGGGAATAACCAAGCACATATTCTTATCTAAAAAGACTTGGTGTCTGTTGGTGATGGATTCCCAAATTACAATTTTAATGTTGGGCTTTGATGTACTATAAACTATAAACCCTGCGCCTTCAGCATGTTTCTCAGTCTGGCTCGACTTCATTTGGCAGTGAAGATGAGCAGCGGATGACTGCAGTAGCATCACTTTATCCATAAGATGGAAGCAGAACTCACAAAATTTTCATTTCTCTAATCCACTCATTTACACACCAGACCCTAAATGGCAGTTTCATAGCACATTCTTATTTGTTTAATACCCCGCTGTCACAATTGCTCACAGCACAGAGCTGGAATCTTCTAGCGTTGTCTTTTTGTTTCAGTCTCATCGGTGGCTCCGACTACAAGCTCATCTACCGGCACTACGCCACCCTCTACTTTGTCTTCTGTGTGGACTCGTCTGAGAGTGAGCTTGGCATCCTGGACCTGATCCAGGTGAGCGGATACCCTGTTTTCACACCTATGTGTAGGGTTTTCCTTGGCCCTCAAGCTGCTTAACAAGCTCCTTTTTATTATATAACGCTGCATCTGATTCATCTGTTGCCTCCTCACCTTTTAACACTGGGGATCTGAGAAATGAAACTTAACTCTGCTGCCGGTCTTCATGGAAACCCCCCTGGAGGAGATGTTAAACCATCATGAAGAAAACACAGATGTATTTATTGCATATGGGATGGCAATTAGCGCCCTAAAAAGTGAAGCAATGCCACAGACTCGTTCAGTCCTCCCACTGATTGCTGACATCAGATATTTATCAGCGGTGAGTCAGCGTTGTTCTCAATAATTGTAAATTTCAGCAAGTGGAAACAAAAGACATGCAAAACAAGCAACAACCAGAGAGTGGACCACTACATTACCACCCTAAAGCAGGAATAGATTCAATTAATAACCTTTTAGTAATGGTATTGATATTTGTTTCGGTATGAGACATAATCCCTGGCTTCCTCCAAGTTTGGACCGGGGCCATCTGTACTTCACCCATTTAGCAGATTAATAAGAACCAGACAACAACATGACGCCTGACTGTCCACATGTTCTTCTTCTCGTAGGTGTTTGTGGAGACGCTGGATAAATGCTTTGAAAACGTCTGCGAGCTGGACCTCATATTCCACATGGACAAGGTGAGTTGGGCTCGTGCTCGGAAGCCGACTCAGCAATAAGAAAATGATTGAAAAGAAAGGCATTTTGCAGAGGAGACTCAGTAACTACAAGTAAAGAAGGTCAGTGAAGGCTGCTGGGTCAACGTCCACATTGGCAAATCATTTCATCATCACACTTTACGGGGGCCAGTTTATTGGTGAGGCCATACGTATATTAAAAGTACATCGGCACAGTACGCCCTGAAACCGCATCAGTGAGAACATGGAAATGTTTTCTTCACGTTCGCTCCATTATGATTACATTATATGTGCCAAGAGTGTTTTTATATTCAACGGGTCGGTTGGGGTGAGCGTGGTGTAGTTGCGTGTGTTTCTTGGACCTCGCTATGCGGCCAGCTGCGCTGCTGCAATCGATCCAGGTCCTTCTGCTATATGGGCCAAGAACTTCTTTTTTTCTTATAATAAATAAAACTGGGCTCTTGAGATCATACTGTCAATGTTGAAAGATCTCTGGAAAGCCTCTTTTGCTTGTGAGTTTCCTGTTGTGAGAGCTTTGTTTGTTTGGTTTGGCACAAAGGTTTCTCCTTGCAGACGATGTGTTTTTTAAATGATTGCATGTGACTTGTGCGGTGGCGACTCGTAGAAGGACCCCCCCCCCCCCCGCGTTGCACAGCGTGGGCCTTCTCTTCTCCACCTGGAGCTGACCCCGGAGTGATGCCAGAGGCTAATCGTGTACATCTATACGTCCATCTTGATTTCCTCTGCAGGAAATTGGTGTCATGTGGTGCAGTAGGAGTTTGGCCTGAGGAATGTTCCCAAGAAGGAATTAGGAAATATCTTTACTAGAGACTTTTCTATATTGCTTTTGTAAGGAGAAAAGTAGGAATCTACTAAATACTACACATTACTCATTTCAAAGGAGCTGCAGTGATCGCTCTACTTTCATCCTTAACCTGAAGGCAGTGCTGCATCATTAGACGGTGTCATGTTCCGCCGCTATACTTTCTGCCCACAGGAATTTACGACCCTCGATGTAAGAGGGAGAGTTTAGACCGCGGGTGAGCCATGGGAGCGGCGTTCCAGAGACGACTGAATCCTCCAACATTGGCTTTTTTCCTCTCTCGTCCTGCTTTGTAGCATTTGGTATAAAGAAACACAAATGAGCTGAGGAATGTTCAGATGCGGGATGCTGTGATGCCGAAAGTCCCGCCCCCTCTAAACCGTTGCAGCTGGCTGCGGTTTCTATTCTTACATTTTCTCTCTGACATCCAAGTGTTCAGCTGCATTTAACCCCAAGACACCCATTCCAGTGACTGAATGGCTGTGTGCTAACTGCTGTGTGTCGTCCCTCCGCAGGTCCATTACATCTTGCAGGAGGTGGTGATGGGAGGCATGGTGCTGGAGACCAACATGAATGAGATCGTGGCCCAGGTGGAAGTGCAGAACCGCTTGGAGAAGTCCGAGGTCAGTCCGTCAGCCGCGGTGACGCTCCTGGGAGTCAAACAGGTCTCATGATGACGCGGTGTTGTTGAAACAACTGACCAATCAGAGCAGCTAGGATTGTGGACATCATCTTCCCAGTGCTAGCTGGCTAAATTCATAAACAATAGAGGCAAGCATTGATGAGACTGATTCAGCTCAAAGAAAAACAAGTGGTTAAAGGAGTACTCCTTAACCTTTCTCACACATTTAGTGTGTGAAATGCTGCTGGTGATGGCTACTGCAGCTTCTGAGTCAAATGAAGTCCATAGTGTCATGTTTTGGGTAGTACAATTATTTTGTCATTTCTTTCTGAAAAATATAAGGAAACACCCAAAACACAGTTAGCTGCTTAGCATTAAGACCTGGTGGAATAGCCAGCAGATATCTGTTCAGTGGTACTACTTGAACTTCCTCAATCATTTACAAGTATCACAGCAGGTAAAGAGTTTTCATTAAGCTGTAATCACATGCAGCCTCAGAAGGTGTTTTCCCCCCCTTGTTTCGGCAGGGAGGTCTTTCAGGGGCACCTGCTCGCGCCGTCTCTGCTGTGAAGAACATGAACCTGCCCGAGATTCCTCGCAACATCAACATTGGCGACATCAATATCAAAGTGCCGAGCCTCTCCCCGTTCTGAACAGCCTGCTGAGCTCCGCAGGGCCGACGTCCTACTGATGCTGCTCCGCTCCGCCCGGTTCTGTCGTTACTACAGAGAAACCAAACCAGCTTCACCTGTGGACCATGGGACCACAGCAGCTCATCCTCCCCACCATTTCCAATCTTCTCACATCAACTGGCGACAAGCAGTGGACTTTATTTGAGTTCTGTTGTACACAAGTTGCATATTGAGGCCCGTTGAAGGATTTGCACAATAATGTAAAGTTTGAATCTTTAAAATATCAAGAGGAATTAATATAGGTGTATTTTCCTCCTATCCTTATTGATTTCTTACTCCCTCCAAAAGAAGGACTGTGCTGGCCCAGTGCCCATTTCCCTGCTCAACTTCAACTTGTCCAAATCTGTGTGTGTGTGTGTGTGTGTGCGATTTGGGGTTAGACTCCTCCACTTGGCCCCCGGCACATCTTGTTTTCCTTTCGTTATATATTGTCTCCTCGACATCCTCATAATTTGCTCATGGCTCTCCTGGGTGTGGATGCTGTGTAGTTCTAGCCAGGCTCTAAAGTGCTGCAATAGTAACATCTGTCTCGGAGAGGCAGAGTCGTGTTTGTGTCCTTATTCCATGGTTTGTTTTTGGTGATTAAGTTTTTTCAAGCCAAACCTCCTCAGTTTTACTGTTACGTCCCGTCAAACCTGTCTGTGCTTAAGACTTTTATCGACGTTGTAAATTAAGTTTAAAAAAAATAAACCCCTCCCCCAAGGCTGTGCTTTGCTCATTCAACAGCTTTTGAAAACGATATCTCGGTGAGCAGGTATGCTGAGTCGCCGGGCTGTGGGGAACCATCATACCTGCTCAGCACACTCTGAATCAGAGTTCTTTCCGCTCAATTGCATTGTCATGTTGATACAGCCGCATTCTTTCAGTGGCCCCCACCCCTGCACTTTTTTGGGGGAGCTGGGGTTGGTGGGATTGAGGGAGCTGTTCCCGCCCAACATCCCCTGGAAAAACCTGTGGTGAGATCTCGCCACATCCCACATCCACACTCACAGATGCAGGCTGTGAGTGTTTCACATCTGTCCCGGGAACATTCCAGCGCAACTTCCTCGTCTCCTGCTGACTTAAACCAGAGCACGGGGTGGACGTTCAGCTACACAAGCTTTGGTATGTACTGCTCTCCCACGTTAACATTTAAAACATGCTGCATGCTGAGTTTACTCCTTATACTGCAAGCTGTGCCTGATACTACCAGCCTGTGCATTAGCTTTCCAGCCTTTGGCATCGGGTGCAGTGTCGCGCTGAAGAGTTTTATCAGAATTTATCTGCAACATAAAGATTCACAGTGCAGTGAGTAGACTGCATCCACTTGTAAACGCTGGCCTTCAGTTTAAATGCAACATTTAACAAACCCCTGGTAAGCCCTTTTTTAGTAGTATGCAAACCGCTTGACCTGTTGGCTTTGCAGTGGATTTATTGGTTGTCAACATCCAGCATGTGTAGTACAAACTCTGCACTGTGCAATGTGGAGCGTTTCCAGCAAAGAGCCGATAGTGTGGCCCACAGGTTCATGGGCAGGTAGAGCGCTGACGTCAAAGCGTGCATGGCCACTAAACCTTTTTTTACAGTCAAATTCTTGAGATAAGAGGACCTGTTCTACAAAGGCAACGTCTGGGACAGTGTGGATGAAGCATGCAAACACAACCACCCTGAGTCATGCTGGACATGTACTTCTCCACATAACACAGATTAACAGTAAAATAAAATAACCGCTCTCTATCTGCTTGTTAATCGGCAACACGGACTGATGGCACCTTGGAAAACAAGCTTCTGACTAAAGCTGAAGCTAACTAACAGATGAACAAAGCCTAAAAATGTAGAGACTTTAAGAAGGATAACAGAATGCAATGGATGTCATGTGTGCCAAATGGACAGCAAAAAAAACAAACGTAAAAAGGTCAAATAGGTTCAAACAAGTTTCTGACTAAAGCTACGGCTAACTAGCAGATCTCCGTCCAGCTAACTACCATTTCAGCTTTGATCTCATACGATGTGGTGAAGCCCCTAGGCACAAAATTGCCATTTCATTAATGATATTGATTATTGATATATCAGTATACATATTGATAATCGTGGGGTGGACATTAGTTTTAAGAATTCTGCCTTTAGACTGGCGATGTTTTCATGTTTCAGACGCTGCAGAGATTACAGGTCTATGTGTGTGCTCTTACTAGTTCACTAATTCTAGAGCTCTGTCTCTTGGATGATGACTTTCAGTTTATTGATCTCTAGATAGCCCTGATAAAGTACATCCAGATAATCTTAGTTATCTTATCCTCCCGTTTATTGCTACCGGGTCGTAATAAACTGTTATATACCGGACAGGGTAGAATTGATAGGAATTCAATCATAAAAAACGTTTTTTTTTTAAATGTTGCTTTTGTAATAATCCAATGGACAAATATTGTTCAGCAAATAAAGCCTAAAAATGTAAAACTTTAAGAAGAATAACAGAATGCAATGGATGTCATGTTTGCCAAATGGACAGCAATTAAAATACAAACGTAAAAAGGTCAAATATGTTCATTCAATACGGCAGAAATGACTCAATTATTGAGTGTAATAAGTCAGCTGTGCAACACACCACTGCAGGGACAAACACCCTCAACCTGTGGGGGGGGGGGGAGGCACAAAGACTTCGGGAAAGAAGTAAAGTCCGTAATGTTGGTTTATGATGACGGTAATAGTAATGTGATGAATATTAATATGGATAGTGATAGCAGCATGACACGAGGCAGGAACAAGGTCCAGATAGAACCATGAAACCAAGTTAATGATGTCTGTTAATGTTGACAGTAATAGTAATGGGAATAATAATGGTGTTGTAAGCGGTAGGTGTCAGCAGGAGTCAGGACCAGATAGAACCATGATCCATGGAAACCTGTGAGGTGAGAAAACACGAGCTGAATTAGTGATGTGCCTTAATGAGACAATGGGCCTATAGTTACCACACACACACAATGATCAACTATCAGTTTAAAGGCTCGTAACCTGTCTGTTGTACACAAATTACACATTAAGCAAGCCATTTGTTTTGAAAAAAGCTCAGTTTTTGTCATGTGAAGTGGGTGCAACGGAGTCAAAGTCCAAAGACAAGAATGAACTGGCTTGAGTTAAAGATTGAAAAGATATAGATGTATGCAATGCATTTCATTGTTGAAGGATGCTGGTATCGCTGTGCTCACTGACAGTTTCTCATGTTCTCCCACATGTACCATAATAACACATATGTTGGTGTAGAGGAAACACCTTTGTGCACATACAATCAGAAAGGAAGGAAAGAGGGACCTTTTATGGTCTACAGTTCATTAGAATTGTGCTAATGTCATGGTTTGTCACCAGCTGTAAATGTAGTTTATCACTAAGACGGTATGTTTTATGATCTAACGCCGATATCTGGGTCCTAATGATCTTGGTTCTACAGAAGTGAAACGGTCGGTTTCTATCACGGGCGACCTGACCTACTGTCTTTACTATTTCCACCCTGCTGGTTATCGCTTTCACCAAAAAACCCAACGAGGGGGGATATGTCACATTATACACATAGTCATAGACAGCAATCAAGGATGTGCACAGCAACAAGAGGGTCATAAGAGGGTCTAATATTCATGTTTACACATAAGACTTCTTAGCAGGAACCAGAATTACAGTTTAGAGATTGTGTTCAATACTCATCCTCTGCACAGGTTAAAAGAACAAACCACTTTCCCCAAAACACTTGCAAGTGTTACATAATGCAAAAACCCATAATTGAGATGACTGGGGTGTAAACCGGCAGACAAACACATTTTTTTTAACCCAAAGGCAACCGATCCACTCCTCTGCTTCTTTTCCATGAGCTGTGCTGCAGCAGATAGACACGCTGTGTATGTTCTGACATGATCTCTGCGTCTTCTCTGGAGGGCCATGTAAGAAAAAAGTAACCAAAAAGAGTGGTAAATATATATTTGGTAGATCTTCTGGTGGCAGAAAACTCTGTTTAAATTTGAGTTGAGGATGCTGTGAATGTGTGTTAATCGAATAACTGAAGATGATTTGTGAAAATCTGATTAAATTACACTTTTACACTTCAACAACAGTTTAAAAAAAAGGGCACATTTTGCACTTTTCTAAAATTTGCTGACCAGCCGACTAAATGACCACGGCCCTTTTTCAATCCCTCCTCAGGTTCTGAATTGGCTTTTTTTTTCCACGTCAATAGCTCACCCATTAACTGGGAAGGAAAAAGACCTGCTGTGCTGGACCAACACAGAGTGAGACCCCTCCGAGTCGGACATGGGGAAAGTCTACTACGTCAGTAAAAATGTTGGCCTCGGGATGCTCGTGCTGGCGGTCACTGCTCTGGTTACCATCATAGCTCTGTCCATCGCCTACGACAAGGAGCGAGCCAGGAATCGGGGCGCGCCCGGAGACGCAGCGACAGGCGGCACCAGCGTGCCCGTGGCCCTCCCCACCCCCTCCGCCCCGAAGGAGCCCTGGGACCACTACAGGCTCCCGGACTCCCTGGTGCCCGTCACCTACAACGTCAGCCTGTGGCCCCGACTGAAGCCCGGCGCCGACGGCTTGTACGTCTTCACCGGCCGGTCGGCGGTGGTCATCAGATGTGTGAAGGAGACCGACCTCATCATCATCCACTCCAACAAGCTGAACCTCACCGGCCTCCACGGGCACCACGCTGCGCTGACCGGCCTGGGGGAGGCCGTCGCGCCCGCCATCTGGAGGTCTTGGCTTGTCGTGGAGACGGAGTATCTGGTGATCCAGCTGCGCGGCAGGCTAGCCGTTGGAGCGTCATATGTGCTTGACACCGAATTTCGGGGGGAGCTGGCGGATGACCTGGAAGGCTTCTACAGGAGTGAATACACCGAGGGCGGTGTGAGGAAGTAAGCAATGGCATGGCATAGAGGAGCACCATCATGGTGATCTGAAGGGAACCAGCGACCCACAGAGTTTTGTTTTCCCTGTTTTCAATCAATCACGGTGGTTTTGGTGTGAATTGCCTTTGTGTTGTAGACGTACACGCCCCCCCCCCCTTCCCCCCCCCCCCCCGTGGGGGTATTGGCATTCTCAGGGTGGGGCATTGATTCCTAATCGCAAAAGACCTATTTTTCCCGATGCAGCCATATTACGACACAGAAGGAAGGTGCTTCTACTCATTGTTGAGAGGGTTGTGAAAGCACGAGATGTAAAGACTTGGTGGTGCTTGTACCTCTGGATGTCACGTCTGTGCTGATACGGGTGCAGAACCCTGCAGGAAAGTGCTGCCAACAACAATAATGTTGACCAACTTGACTAACTGATTCTTTAGACATTGCTGTTGATTTTTTCAAATGTTTTTTTTGTCTCCACAGCCAATATCCACGAAACTAGCCCATTCACACTGAACCAATCCAGATTGATGAATACAGTGGAAAATGAGAATATTTGAAATAGGGTTAAACTGTACTTTAATGGAAAGACATAATTGCCATGGCTCCAATGTTCCTCTTGGTCAAGTCTTCTGCCTCGTTGCTTTCTATTTTGTGGTAAAGCTTCATTGGAACATTTTGCAGAGTTGTTGCTACCTCACAGATGCAAGCTACGTATGCGAGGAAAACCTTCCCCTGCTTCGACGAGCCCGCCATGAAGGCTGTCTTCAACGTCACCATCATCCACGACCAAGACACCATCGCTCTGTCCAACGGCATGCTAATTGGTTGGTGTCAGAAGCATGACTTTCTAACTTAATTTTTGTCACATCACTAATCTCTACAGAATCTCGGCCAGTTCGAAAGCAAAACTGTTGGAAAGTTACAGAAAAATAGGAAAAACTTTTTCAAACACAATCACGCACTGAAATAGTGCTCGGAATAAGATAAATGACTCGTGTTACTTTCAGGTCAGAGTGTCTTGTGTGAGACAGTGAATAATCAATACCCAAGACATATTACAACTCTAGTCTTCCCCGAACAGGCAGTGAGGACTCGGTCATTGACGGTGTGCCGGTCAGACAGACCACGTTTGAGCCCACAAAGAAGATGTCCACGTATCTGCTGGCGTTTATCGTCAGCGACTTTCATAGCATTAATTCAACCATGAACAACAATTTGTTGGTAAGGTGTTTTTTCCCTGTGGCTTTTACATTACCAGTCGTGATGACATTCCTGTGACCCCAGAATAAATAAAAGAAAGGATACTTTTCTGTTTTCACTGACTGAAGGCTGACTCGTTCTTTACAGATCCGAATTTGGGCTCGAAGGAAAGCCATAGAATCCCAACAGGGCGACTATGCTCTCAGCGTTACAGGGAAGATCCTTCAGTTCTATGAGCACTACTACAACGCTACATATCCGCTCTCTAAGTCAGGTAAGTCACTATCCATATGCCGTGTGAGGATAGAAAAATGCATGTCATTTCCTCTATCCCACTTAGCTAAAAGTGAAAACTAGTTTCATGGCATCCAAAGCACATTAGGATTCATCCTTTGTCCTTACAAGTTTATATGACATTGCCATCCCTGGCCATGCACATAATAAATATTGATATGCTCTCTTGTCTGCTCAAGCTCATTTCAAAAGCCAGATTGTCAGCAGACATATAATTACACGATACGTAGGTTAATAGGTTAATATTTAATCTAAGAAAATAATTAATCAGCAGCATTTCAACCTCACTTTTCTTCTGTTTTTCTAACCGATTGCCGACAGCAGTAAAATTCTACTGGATCAAGTACTGATCATGGGATCAGATCAATTCAATTCCAAATTTACCAGCACAATCTTCTTAGACGTCATGATGATGTCGGAATTGCAAGGTAATGTTAAAATGCTGAAGAATTCTCTGATTTTTGATGCATTTCTTTTCTTCCCCAGATCAGATTGCTCTGCCTGACTTCAATGCAGGAGCAATGGAGAACTGGGGTCTGGTCACCTACAGGGAAACGGCCCTGCTCTTTGACCCCATCATGTCCTCAACTGGAAACAAAGAGAGAATTACAACTGTCATCTCCCACGAACTCGCACACATGGTAGTCGGCCGTAATACTTCGGACAAATGGCCACCATTGCATCTGATCCAATTTAAGTGATGGAAGTATGTGTAGGACCCTCGAATGGGACATACACATAAGCCCATGTACTTCCTTTACAAAGACGAGTCACTAGGGACAAACAAGCCCTGCTCCCGTTTGAGATCTATTGACAGCCCGAGACCAGACACGTCTCTCTGGTTGGATATTTCATGAGTTGACCTTAAGTTTCAGTGTTGGCTAAAATGGTTTCTCACTGTCTTACGGCAGCAGTCTCCATGGAAACGTTAGATCCTTGAAGCTGAGGTGAACTGGTTACTGTGGTGGAACTCTTCATCATTGTGTTTTTGTTTGTAGTGGTTTGGCAACCTGGTGACTATGAAGTGGTGGAATGACTTGTGGTTGAACGAGGGCTTCGCGTCATACGTGGAGTACCTCGGAGCCGACTACGCTGAGCCCACCTGGAGCATGGTACGATTTACCTTTAAAAGATGGCGGGCCTTTTCAATTGTATTGTGCTGATCAATGACGTCCCAAAAGCAACGTTTCCTCATTCATCCGTCTGCTTGGCCGCAGAAAGACCAGATCATACTGTCTGACGTGCACAAGGTGTTTGCGATGGATGCCCTGGCCACCTCACACCCGCTGTCCCGTCAAGAAGAGGAGGTCAACACCCCTGCTCAGATCAGCGAGATGTTCAACACAATCTCCTACAGCAAGGTCTGCTTCTCTAACGACATCCCACACCTAATCTTAGAAACGAGCCACTCACCCTTTCACACATTTCTCAAAATGGTCATTTATTGGTGTTGAGTAGTAGGGAGTCTTGTTTTCCCATGAATCTTATTGTTTCCTGAACAAGTAGCCTCATAATAGAAACATCCAAGGAATTTCTGTGTTTTGTGGTGTCAGGGAGCGGCGGTGCTCAGGATGCTGTCAGAGTTTCTCACTGAGCCTGTGTTTGCCAAAGGACTCAGTGTGAGTATTGAGGCTTATAAAGGGCCTCATCATCACTTCATCACTATGTGTGTGGGCACAGGACCAAACCACATTTATTTTCAACCATTCTGGTGTGTGTGTGTGTGAGTTCACTTTAAATATTATTCACTGTCTCTTCTCAGTCTTATTTGAACACATTCGCCTTCGGCAACACGGTGTACAGAGACTTGTGGGACCACCTCCAGCAGGTCGGTACAGGTAAACACTGAAACTGTCACCTGGCAATGAGGTCCTTGAGCGTGTTTTTAACTTCATCTGCAACTCTTTGTTTGTTGTCAGGCAGTTGAAAATACTCCAGGTATGCATATTCCTCACACCGTCCACGACATCATGAACCGCTGGATTCTGCAGATGGGCTTCCCAGTGGTCACTATTGACACCCGGACAGGAAGCATCACACAGAAACACTTCCTGTTGGATCCAGACTCCGTCGTGAACCGGCCCTCTAAGTTCAAGTATGAATCAGTTGACCATATCCTCCAAGGTCCATGTACTTAACAAAAGGTACAGAGGAAGCCATGTATTTGGTTAAGTAAAGTATTGCAAATATTGCATTTTTCATGAAAGGTTAACAAAATGTACCACCAAAGGATCACAATACTTCATGAGGGGGACACACAATCCAAAAAATACTTTTTGACATATTCTATCCAAATACAAAAATGTGAACCACATGGTGGTGAATAATGAAAAAAGTTAGGGGATTGCCTTATTTCTCTTTAGGCCATGAATATCACAAATTTTCCTCACAGGGCTTTACAATCTGACCTCATCAGGAATCCTGTTTTCCGGGAACCTTCATTATTTCACTTTGTTACTCATTCTTTTTTTTAATCTGTGTTCATCTAGTTACACATGGTTTGTCCCGATCAAATGGAAGAAGACAGGTGTGGAGCAGCACCAGTACTGGCTCCTTCAAGAGACAGGTGCTCTCACAGTAACACGCATTGCTTTTCTAAATTAGCTCTGAAAAGATTTCCTACCAGAAAAGCGGACTCCATCAATCCCTGATCAACTGATTATTTTGCACAACTTTCCTTCATATGTCCCACTAGACGTCCATTCTCAGATGAGAGTTTCAGGAGAGGACTGGGTACTGGCCAACACCAATGTAACCGGGTACTTTAGAGTCAACTATGATCTTGACAACTGGAATCGCCTCCTCTCCCTGCTCAACACTAACCATCAGGGGAGTCACACGTCCATTCACCTTTTTTCATCCTATGCATGACGAGTTTGTTTGTGCTGTATGGCCACCATCAGATGAATACAACAAGAGAGAGGCCATGACCTTTTGTCGAGGTTTCATTTGGGCTTGGTGGTCTGTGTCCATGTGAATTTGAATGTACTTGTTTGTCTGTCCTTTCTTTCAGGCCTTGTCAATAATCAACAGAGCACAGATCATAGATGATGCTTTCAACCTAGCAAGGTACAGACAAACAATTATGTTAAGTATTACTTCTTTTACACGTTGCATATCTGCAAAGAATTGTCTTCATCCTCTAGAGCCAAAATAGTCAATATAACATTGGCCCTGAAGACAACCAAATACCTGTCCAAGGAAAGAGACTACATCCCCTGGGAGTCAGCTCTGAGAAACCTCAACTACTTCATCCTCATGTTCGACCGCACCGAGGTCTACGGGGCGTTACAGGTTGATGCCGCTTTACTGTGAATACAAATACACACTCAGAGCGACAATATCAACACAACAGCCCAGCGGGGCCACAGAGTCGGTGAGACGGTGTGAATTGAGTTGTGTAGTTTTAAAGCTGATTTCTCAGAGCGTCACACTGGTGAGGAATTCATGTTTTAGGGTTTTACTGCCCATACATTCTCTACCTGAAGGCAGTTCATACATATTTAGTATAAGCATTCAATTAGACTCAAGGATGAACTGATTAGAATGTCAATGGTTAATGACACAGGAATTCATATGGTAGTTATTGCAATTTCACACAGACCATTATGTATGTAATAAAATAATGAATTGTGGACATTTTGGAAAACCATGATTTTGAAAGTTTAACTTTGAAGTAAATCATGTGTGTGTTTGGCATCAGTTTGTAGCTACATATCACTAGCTTCATTGAAATGGCCTCGTTGCCTTGTGCTGTCTCACTCGTTGTGTGAACATAGCTCAACAGGACAAATGGATAAAGGGAAAGTGTAAAACAACTTAAAAACACGTCTTCTTTCACTTTAGACATACCTCAAGAAACAAATTCAACCACTTTTTGAGCACTTCCGGACAATAACAGAGAACTGGACCAAAGTACCTTCAGGACACAATGATCAGTAAGAATCTGTATACTAGAAGATGTATTCTTTATATTGAAAATTAGGTAACTTACCATTTGGTAACTTGATTCAGATGAATGCGATCTTTAATTTAGACTACTACCTTTTCCACAGCTGTCACATGTTTTTGGTGTTGTCATGCCATCATGACGTTTTCTTGCATTTTCTCAAACATCCCCCTTCTCAGGTATAATCAAATCAATGCTATTCGAATAGCATGCAATATGGGTGTGCAGGGTTGCAGGGAGCTGATCAAAAGCTGGTTCAGCCAGTGGATGGAAAATCCACATCAAAACCCGTGAGTACACAGCAATTAAAGGCTGATGTTTTCTGTTTCAAGATATCCTATTCCCGACATTCGACTGGTTATGTAGGCTTTGTAAATTTGCCACGAGGCCAAAAAGACGGCTGGCTACTGTACCAGAGCTGGAGCTCGGTACCAGTGTTGTGTTACGCACCGGCTGCATGTCGGGGAGAGAGTCTCTGTGTTTGGCTATGATTTTCTACTCTGTGTGTACCTTGATGTTGACCAGGATCCATCCCAACTTGAAAAGCACCGTTTACTGCACGGCCATAGCCTTCGGCGGTGTGGAGGAGTGGGACTTTGCTTGGAGAATGTTCAAAAACGCCACTCTTGCATCCGAAGCCTCCAGGCTCAGGGCGGCCTTAGCCTGCACCAAAGCACCGTGGCTGTTGAACAGGTATGTGCAACATGCAAATTTGTGGGAGCTTCCATCTTTAAGCAGTTTGTGAATGAGACACCCATCTAAACATGTGCTGTGCCAATGACTCCACTTTGACCACAAGACCGGACAATGACCCATTAAAACCAGAATAACATCCTTAAATGCCACAGGAAGGAAAACAGTCCATCAGCACACTGACTCTTTATGTCTCACAGCAACAGCCTTGGCTAACGTTAGTCACCATAAGACAAGCTCATATTAGACCAACAAAGTCTTTTTCTTATGGCAAAAAAAGTTTATTGTTGCTGAGAACTTTTGTTTTGATAGTCTTTTAATTTGTGAGATGGTGAATTTGCTATTACTCAGTCAAAGGTCTTTTCTGATGGGTGAGTCCAATCTTCACCTTAGTTTCTGCCACTGAGAGTGAATATTTGCTGAGAATTCAGTCTGAAAACTCCCATAAAGTGAAATTGATTTCAAGTAGCTAAGGGTAATTGCTGAGACTCAATTTGGATTCTTCTGTTATAAAATAGTGTTCTGGTAAGGCTTTGTTTTGGCCCGAGTCAGGTACCTGGAGTACACCCTGGACCCGACGAGAATCCGAAAGCAAGACGCCACATCTACCATCCAGTACATTGCCCAAAATACTGTGGGGATGCCGCTGACCTGGAACTTTGTCAGAGCAAGATGGAGCTACCTTTTTGAACAGTAAGCATTACATTACATTACATACATGCAAGCATTACTTACCACATACAGTATTAAATGCTGCTGATGTTTTGAACAGATTTTGAGCCTTCAAGCATGTTCCCACCATCATACCTTGCAGTCTTTATTGTTTTTTTATGTTTATTATCAAAGGCAGAGTGTAGTTATACATTAAACTTTTACACATTTTACATCCCCCCCCCACACACACTTTAATTCCTTCCCCCAAATCTCCCCCCGACACAGAAGAAATCGCACCGCCTCATTTGCCATAAAGCACATTACAGTATAAGTGCAGGAGGTTTGTACAGACACCCAGAACAAGATATCAGCAGTCATACGTCAATGAATCCAGTGAGAAAGTCTTCAGTCTTCTTTGTTGACAGGGACATTTATTTGGTGTCAGACAGATGTTCACTTAGGTCAACAACAGGGTATTTCACGCTGTCCCTTCGCTGGCCTCTATGTGTATATCCCGTAACAGCAGCTTTCTTCTCTCTATTAGGTATGGACGAGGATCATTTTCTTTCTTTGGTCTCATCCACGGAATTACAACGAGATTCTCTACAGAGTTTGAGTTGCAGGAGGTACGAAGCCCACGCAGCCACAACCACACTGAAATAAACCCAATAGTTCCTCGAGGATGTTTAGAGTAAAAGAAAAGGCAACAAATACCGATTTTCAGTTTGTCTTTCTTTACTTTCCACAGCTGAATAAATTCAAAGAAGACAACCTCCATGTTGGTTTTGGCTCAGCCACCATGGCCCTGGAGCAAGCTATAGAAAAGACCAAGGCCAACATCAAATGGGTGGCAGAGAATAAAGCCCATGTGATGAACTGGTTTAACGAGGAGTCCAAATGAGAACACCAGGACGCTCAAAATGTCTTTTTAGTTGTGCCGTCAGGGATGTGAAATAAATGACAAACACTTTCATCATCTTCTTCCTTGAATCCATTGCACAAAGTCAACTGACACTTGTGGGTCATCTTCTTGAGTGGAAAGTGTCCAATACGTGCTGTGCAGGGGCCACGTGTCTGATCGCTGGGATAAAACCATTGAAACGAATGATACTTACAATACATTTATCTACACAAAAATGCACATACATGCAATGGACTGCATGGAACAAACTCATAATGGGATGTTAACTTGTAAATGAACCTTTGCAGCAGTTTGTTGTAAAGTGATTAACAAAAAGTCATTTTCAATGTTAAAGTTGTTAAAAGCCGATATATCTTTGCATTGAAAAAACTATTTACTGTTCATTGGTCAGAGATGAAGAGCCTGATTTAATTTCACATTCCTGATTTACATCAGAATCAGAAGCCACTTATTTCAACACATGTTACACAGAAATTTGACTTAGTGCATTTGTGCAATATAATAAGAATAAAATCTAAGAACAAAATAAGATAAAGTAAGATAAATATATACAAGCAAGAATTAATATAAACAGATAAGTATGTTAAAACCGGTATGTCCATATGTTTCCATGCTGAGAGAAACCACTGTGCAAAGTTTCCGGGGAGGAAGTATTTGGGTCAATGGGGGACACGGACTTCGTTCAGCTCCCTCGGGAAGAACAGCCTCTGCTGGGCCTTCTTGGTGATGGAGCAGATGTTCAGCTCCCACTTGAGGTCCTGGTGATGATGCAGCCCAGAAAACAGAAGGAGTCCACAGTGGTGACGGAGGAGTCACACAAGGTGAGGGGGGAAGGTGGGGCTGCGTTCTTCCTGAAGTCCACGACCATCTCCACTATCTTCAGAGCGATGAGTTGTTTCGATTGCAACACGTCACCAGTCAGGCAATCTCCAACATGTTGGTGGACTCATCATCACCAAAGAATCGTTGCACAACATGATTTTGCCAAGTTGCTCGCTAAAACTCAAATGAGAAATAAATCAAAATCACTCAGAAAGACCATTTTTCTTCCTTTAAAAGGATTCCCTGTTCTCTGATGGTCGCTGTTTCCAGTTTGTGTTTAATACTGTGATAAAAACCAAAGGCTCCACATTAACCAGTTTTCCTACATTGTATTACTCCACTCCTTTGGGCATTGTCCCTGCCTGTAATAGATCAAATACAGGAAATAGAATCCTGCGGTAAGTTTACAGGGAGAAAACGTATGTAATGTGCTGCAAATCCTCTGAAAAAAAGTTATAGCCTTCCTGGCTTTTTAGAAGGTGACATCATGCTCAGGCTAGAGCCACATGTTAGAACAGCTATTGAGCAGTTTGTGTCTCCAGTGTCATTTCACTGAAACAGCAGTTCCCAAAGCTACAGGGTAATTACTTTGATTTCCCAGTAAGGAAGAGTTGGTCTATTGTTCCAGCTGTGCACCAAGAATTCTAGAGAAACATGGTGCTGCTAAAATAAGTGCAAAGAAAAATCACTTGGAAATAACGGTGTAATGCTCTGTCACACCTCCAGCCGTCTAATGCAGAGGAACCCAGCGCACTTTCCAATAAACACAAGGTTTTAAAAATAAAAATAAAAAAGTATGCCAAAACCGAAAATATGTCATTAACCTACATTTGGGACAAATGCTGATTTCCTGGTTGAAAGTCCTGTGTTCATTTGGAGGTCTTAATATCGCACTTGAGCGTCTAATAATAAGCAAATAGAGAAGTCTTGGTATTTCAAACACCATTTTTGGTTCTTAGTATCAAATCTCAATATTCTACTGTACATTGTGTTATATTATTGGATACAGTTACAAGAAATCCACCAATCCACCTGGCTAGATTTATCTTCAGACAGGACTCAACAAGTTTAAGAGCGGTCACAGGAGGTAGTGACTGTTCATTCTGTTCAAGGATTGTGCAATAGTTGCTGCACCGTTTATAAAGGCAAATCCATCTGCTCGGGAAGTTTGGGATTTTGCTTGACCTGGCTCTTTGCAAAAGGGAATCTGAGCGTTTTTTGGAGTGCAGCCTTCAATTTAACTCGAAAATCAAGGGGAAAAGTGTGTTCTCTGAATACAAGGTAAGACCAATTACTAATGAAATGGTTCCATGTCATTGCATTAGAATATACAATGTTTTCAATGGTGAGTGTAAGCCATCCGTTAAAAAGTGTGTGTGTGTGTGTGTTTGTGTGGGGGGGGGGTCTTGGGTATCAGAGGGGCAATTTGAGAGAATTTCAACACTTACATGTCTAACACTGTAAGACCTATTTTACAACTACACTAAGCATGCCTGAATTTACACATTATCAGCGTCAGCTAAATGACATCTAATGTAATGTAATGTCAAAAAATGCCTTTGCCAGATACATTTTTAACTTACGTGACTTGCCAGCTTGTGAGGTGTTAGGGCTTCTTGGATATTCCCATTCTCTGACAACATGGAATATGGACAATAGTAGCTGACAATAACATTACTATTTAGACCTACCCAAAGAATAAGAAATCCCACACAGACCACACAGCACCATTGTGCCTTAGTGCATCCTGACTAAGCCCTGACCGATGACTGAAGCGGATGCAGCTACACCCTGTTTGGACCAGATGACAGTATCTGGCTTGTTGGAATCCGAATGTGTCTGATTCATCATCTTTATCCCTGAATGCTGACACTTCTGTTTTACTTCACATATATGCCAAATGACTGGTATGTACATTTGCAGAACACAGACTAAATATCATATGCTGTGAAGACATTTCTGTGGCAGCTGTGTTGACATTTGGCGTTCTCGAGCAAAACATGTTGTTCCAATTAAAACGTTGGATTTTCTCCACTCATTAAAGCCACAACTGTTTGATTCAACCAAAGCAATTTCTTTGAGGCTAAAGAAAAGTTTTGTAACCCTTCTTAATCCAATTTCCTTATGCAACTCAGCAGGACTGAATACAGTTGACATTTGTAAATTGAACACACACACACACACACACACACACACACACACACACACACACACACACACACACACACACACACGGTTTTACTGTATTTCACAAAAGTAGTGTATGAACAAAAATCCTCCCCTAAAGAGGGCCTTTATTCAGAGCCATTATGCAGGCGTAAAGTTCACAGATTAGGCAGAGCGTTCTCTCTTATCTTAAAGACTTTTTACAACTCAATGTTTTGGACATTCAGCTCTTTTCCACAAACAGGAAATCAACTATTAACTGTGGGCTGAATCCTACCAGGCAGGGCATAAATAGCGATCCCGTCTGTTCACCTGTCTTCTCTTTCCGTGGTAAAGTCATGGGGAAAGGCCTGTTCATCAGCAAAGCAGTGGCCGTGGCCTGCGTGGTCGCAGCCATCGGCGCTGTGGCCACCATCATTGCCCTGTCTGTGGTTTACGCTCAAGAGAAGTCAAAGAACGAAGTGGCGCTTTCATCCACCACCAGCCCCAGCACCAGCACCAGCCCCAGCACCAGCCCCACCACGCCCTCCACCCCGAAGGAGCCCTGGCAGCGCTACAGACTGCCAGACTCCCTCGCTCCCGTCTCCTACAACGTGACCCTGTGGCCCCGGCTGGAGCCCAACCAAGCCGGCCTGTACATCTTCAGCGGACACTCGGCGGTGGTGTTCACATGTGTGAAGGAGACCGACCTCATCCTCATCCACTCCAACATGCTGAACCTCACCACCATCGAGGGGCACCTTGCCAAGCTGACCGGCCTCGGCGGAACAACTGCGCCCGGCCTGAAGGAAACCTGGCTGGAGGCTCCCACGGAGTACCTGGTGGTGCGGCTCAGCGCTCCGCTGCAGGCCGGCAAGAAGTACGAGCTCTACACCGACTTCGTCGGGGAGCTGGCCGACGACCTGGGAGGATTCTACAGAAGTGAATACACGGTGGATGGGGTGAAAAAGTAGGACTCTACTAATTTGATTATTTTATTATTTTTCAATATTTCAGTTGATTGTGAGAATTTGTGTGTTTTTAAGCAATGTGTGCGTATTATACATGATTTAACATATGCATTTTAAAGCTGACATTCACTGTAAGACATTTGGGGAATGTATACACTTTCAGTTGGCTTAGCTCAGTTTGTAGACCTGAAACCAAATGTTTGCATTTTCCAAAATGTCACATATTGATAAGAATTAAGATTAATCAATTATAGAAGCACTGTCCAGTATATTTGAATCTGTTCACATTATGCTTTAAACATCTATATGATGGGTTAATAATAACTATGAACCTTTTCTTTCTTGAGCAGTTCAATTGACAAAATTAGTCATTTTATATCAAATTCACAAAAGCATGTTTTACTGAATACATTAATCAAAATAATTAAAGAGTAAAGAAGAAAATGTGCTAGCACAGTAATTCATTCTTAGCTACGGCTGCTGGTGATGTTTCTCACGCCTTTAGTTAAATAAACATCTCCTGGGATATGACATAAGAATTTAGTACAACTGTATTTATTATATACATTACACACCAAAATCCCATTTCTCGCATGAAAATAAAATATGAATTCCAGTGATTTCCATGCAGCGAGGTATACAGATTTCAGTCCTTTAGCTTGCTTGTCCCATCTTGTCAGATAATTATATTCTCTACTGATGCACAAAACAACCGGGTGTTGAGATGTAAACCCTGGGAAAGAGATTTCCTTCACCATGTGGGAGTGAAAAAGACAGATTTAGGGAGAGTGGTTACACCAGAAAAAGTATAAACCACCTCCTTTCAAAACAACTAGAAAGAAATTGAACTTGGATTACATTTAGGTGGGAGAGTACATCAAGTATTTGATGTGGGTGTTAATTATTCCATCTCTTCATATCCGCTATTGACAGAATCGTGGCCACGACTCAAATGCAGCCGACGGATGCCAGGAAAGCCTTCCCCTGCTTCGATGAGCCCGCCATGAAGGCAGTCTTCCACATCACCCTCATTCACCCTCAGGAGACCGTGGCTCTGTCCAACTCCATGAACTACGGTACTAGTGACCCTAAAGCGACACGTCCATGTTTAATCCTCAACAGCCGCCTCAATCAAATGTGCAACTAAGTTACACTGTATATTGATTTAATGCGCTCATTTTCCCTCATTGGTAATGAATCAGCTGCTGTCTTTTCACCCTACACAGACCCTAGTAACATCACTATGGATGGTCACGATTTCCTCCAGACGAGCTTCATGCCCACAGAGATTATGTCGACCTACTTGCTGGCTTTCGTTGTGTCTGATTTCACGTTCATTTCGTCTGAACCGAATGCATCCGTTTTGGTAATTATTTACAAAGTGAAATGTGTGTATTACTGTCATAACCATTTTGCCCTCATTTGACCTTCCTGGAACGCAGAACAAGATGTCCTTTAGGATAAACCATGAACTTTGACATTAGCAATAAAAAACACACCTCAATATTGCTTTAACTGCCCTTACTGATGCTGCAATAAAAAAAAGCATGGCTACTATCTATATATTATTGCTACAATGAACTATTGCTTCTGCTAAGGCTTTAATTAGGCTCAATAATTTCAGCTGATGTAACGGCACAGTGTGAAACACCATAGCACCTTGAGGGAAACTATGACAGCAGTTTAATAGGAGTTGCATCCGTCTTAAAACAAGGACACGAGCCCGGGCATTACAGCCGTGTATCCAACACGACTGTACCATACAGTGGATTCATTCAGTCCTTGTGAATCTATGCTTCTGCTTTAACAGTTTGTGGAAGTTGGCTTTAATTCAACCATCTTTATCAACTACTACTCAGTAAAGGCGCTGTTAGAGGTACTGTGACACAAAGCAGATGTCGGCCAGTCCTTTGCCCCTGTGCCCTTTGGGTTGCAGTGGGAATGCGCTGCCATCTGCTGGACTCCAGGCTCAACTCAGGCTGATGGTCGACTATTGTTTCCCTATTTAACAAAGCACCATTTGCGAACAGGTCAGGATCTGGGCCCGAAAGAAGGCTATAGAGGAGGGCCAGGGGGACTATGCCCTGGAGAAGACTGGGCCCATATTGTCATTCTTTGAGAACTACTACAACTCTTCCTACCCCCTGAGCAAGTCAGGTAGGAACCACAAGCACTGACCAACAAAAGGGACAGCAAATTGCTTCAGGCTTCTGCAAACCGATGTTACTTCATGATCTTTTTTTAGACCAGATTGCCCTTCCCGACTTCAGCGCTGGAGCCATGGAGAACTGGGGCCTGATCACCTACAGAGAAACCGCCCTCTTGTATAACCCTGGGGTGTCCTCTAATGGAGACAAGGAGTGGGTGGCAACCGTCATCTCCCATGAACTCGCTCACATGGTATCAATCTAAAGGACATTCAATGGTGTTCTGGCCTCTCGAAACCAAATGATGACGGTCATTGTGTTTGCCTCTTAAAACCTGCCGATAATATGAAGCTCTGTCCTCACAGTGGTTTGGGAACTTGGTAACCACACGGTGGTGGAATGACCTGTGGCTCAATGAGGGGTTCGCCACCTACGTCTCTTACCTTGGAGCAAACTTCGCTGAGCCAAAGTGGAATATGGTCAGTTTAGTATATACAATATACAATATACTGAATGGCCCTCTCTTTATGTTGTTTCATCTCATCCCTGAGTGGATGGATCCATTTTATGTGTTTAAAATATGTGTAAAATGTGTCCTTTAACGCCACAGTGCACGATTCAAAGATTTCCTCTGTGTATTTTCCAGAAAGATTTAATAGTGCTGAATCAGATCGTTGGTGTGATGTCGGTGGATGCCTTGGCCTCCTCCCACCCACTCTCATCCAAGGAGGAGGACGTCCTGACGCCAGACCAGATCAGCGAACTGTTTGACTCCATCACATACAGCAAGGTGCAGTACATTCAATGTGCACGCGTCTTCATTTCATTACCTCAATGTGCAACAAAATGTCAACCTCCGCTAAATAAAAAAATAAAATGACTCAAATCAATCACTGATCCTCGTTAAGTGAAAGCTGTAATTGTGTCTTCTGATACCCTTCTGTTTGGTTACAGGGAGCTGCGGTGCTCAGGATGCTCTCAGAGTTTATCACTGAAGAAGTATTCTCCAAAGGACTCAGTGTGAGTACAGCTGGGCCAATTTCGTTTGCCGTTTTGTTAACGTTGTTTGTGATACCACCATTTTTTTTTGTTACATCTAACTTTGTTTCCCACAAAAGCACAAGTCAGCCATGACACATATTGTTTTTATTTGTCTGCAGACATACTTGGAGGCGTTCAAGTATAAAAACACAGTCTACACAGACCTTTGGAAGCACCTGCAAATGGTAAGACTGAACCATCCACAAAAGGTCACTTATAAAAAGCTTACACACAACTGATAACCTTCTTTAGTTGATAATGCTAACCTGTTAAAATACAGTTACCTATTTCAACATCCAGCAACAGAAAAACCTAAGTTCCAAAACTCCAAATTCCAGGATTCACCCTCCTATTAGCTCTGTTTTCGAGAGGAGAATATCTTGCTCTTTAGCTGCTTAACTCTCGGCTATGTTCACATTGTTAGCTGCTGACTCGTTTTGGTTGTTGCTTGGCGCTGAGCAGGTAACATCGGTCTGAAGGGAGTTCACATTTCTCTTAGTAGATGGTTATTACGTAGCCTTTGGATGATCAGTCCACGTTGTGCATTGTTCTCACACGACAGGGAGCTTAAAGTGGCTAATGCTAACTTTAGGTGTTGTTGTGTAACTGACATGGTGAGTCGTTTTGGTGACTTTTCTGCACTTTATACTCGGATGTATGTAGCCTCTTTACAAATTGTAAAATATATCTGCCTGTTATTCACTGTGACACATGACCAATGGTCAGCTGCAGAACAAATAAGGGATTGTGTTAAATAAGAAATATTGAAATAAATAAAAAGTAAAATACTACTGAAGCAGGGAGCAATGAATGGTCACAATGTAACTCATATCTTGATATTCCTCTATCAAGGCAGTGGATAGAAGTAACATAACGCTGCCCCACTCCGTGGAGGTTATCATGAACCGGTGGATCCTGCAGATGGGCTTCCCAGTGGTCACCATCAACACCAAGAATGGAATAATTACCCAGAAACACTTCTTGTTGGACCCAGAGTCTGTAGTTAACAGGCCCTCAATGTTCAAGTAGGAAACGTTCCTAATTTCTCTTGTGAATATGCTGAATATACGGAATGTGGTGACATTCGGCATGAGGAACTCACCGGCTCTGTGTTCACATGTGTGTAGTTATGAGTGGTTTGTCCCTCTCACGTGGATTAAGACTGGAGGCCCCGAGCAGCAGTACTGGCTGCTTGACAGAGAGGGTAAGAGTTGTTTTGGATGCGTCTTACAGGGTGTTGCAAAGATGATGAACACAAAAGAAAAAGATGCATTATTTTCTCCATCCCAAAAGCTACAAACCCAATCGTGACTTGTGGTCCTGATGATTGGCTGGTGGCCAACATAAAAATGAAGGGCTTCTACCGAGTCAACTACGACCTCGACAACTGGGAGCGTCTCCTCACAAAGCTGAGCACTGGACACCTGGTGCGTGATGGTCGTTTTGGATGTTCGCTCCTCAGTGTTTCTAAATGGTTACTACAACCCCCCCCGCCCCCCCTCCCCATCAAAATTCAAAGCTCAATTCCTCTGCTTGCTTTTTCAGGACATTCCAGAGATTAACCGAGCTCAACTCATCGATGATGCTTTTAACCTCGCGAGGTGAGCCCACTACTTTTTGTTTTTTAACCAAGCGTCTGCCGTTAAAAGAGACAGTTGAGCAACCTCATGTACGTGCATGTACGTGCTTTCTTCAGGGCCAGGATGGTGAACACGACTCTGGCTCTCAGGACGACCAAGTACCTGAACAAGGAGGTTGAATACATGCCCTGGGAGACAGCCGAGCGCAGCTTGAACTACTTCTTCCTAATGTTTGACCGCAGCGAAGTCTATGGGCCCATGCAGGTTTGTGATGAACAGTAAACTTTTACTTGTACATGAACGCAGTGGCGGCTGGTGAATTTTATTGTAGGGGGGGCTAAATAAAGATTTTTTTTTCACATACAAATTAAGCTTTCTGGTGCATTCTGACAAAATACTAAAGACAAAATAGAACATTTTCTTACAAAGGCAAATGGGGCAAAGGAGAAAGTTTTAACTTAATTTATTTGCCGTGTAGAATTTAGTAAGATTAAGTGCAAATACATCAATAGAAATTGGGAATTATTCACAAGTTAACATTCTAACAAGGTAACAGAATTCTAAAATGGGTGAGTGTGTTACGGTCAATCTGTTGTGTTGTTGGTAATATTCCCCCCCCCCTCGCTCTCTTTGCTCAGTTACGTACAACGTAAGCGCGTAAGTACGAGCCCCAAATCCTCATTGAAAATGCATTGATTTTTTTCTCTCATTTTAACATGAGAGTCAACGGGAGAATACGTGACCTGAATCTGACGAATCTGATTGGACAATGACAGATAATATGTCTAGAACACTGAAAACTACTTTTGCTGTGATAGAATTAGTTGAACCCCCCCCTCTTTCTCCCAGTTGGTGGGAGGCGTGGCCCAAATCGCCCCCATACACCATCCGCCCCTGCATCAACGAATGCAGATTTCTGCAAGCATATTTTTGAAGGGAAACATTCCTTGAAATCATATGCAACGAACATTGTTTTTACTGCACCAAGTATTTACTGCATTTTTTTAAACACTCCATTCATTGCCTCCTCAGGATTACCTGAAGAAACAGGTCACCCCTCTGTTCATCCACTTCCAAAAGCTCACTGACAACTGGACAAAGATCCCAGAAAAACACACTGACCAGTAAGGATGTAAACCCGCTCCCTGTGTTTTAAACCATCTCGGTTTCACTCTTATTAATACATGTGCTAAAGTAACCTTTGACTCAATGATGCAAAATGCTGTGTTTACAGGATGATACCATCGTTGGGCTTTCTCAAGGGGGAACTATGATGATTCACATTATTTGATTGACAATTTCGGGTAGCAGTAAACCATGCCCCTGTGGGTTCCTAGATTAGAATAAACTTGAATTAACTTCAATAGAATCTACTCCTCTTTACAAACACCTTCTATATTCTATACTCTAATTTACTCTTGTCTTGAGAGAAATATATTCTATATGTTTTTTTCACTTTTTACTTTTAAGCAGCATTTTTTAAGTGTGGTGGGATTCACTGCAGTACAGATGGACTCATCAATGAAAGCGTTCAAATGGTCCAACTACGTGTAGGGAACCCCCAATGTATGACAGCCAATGTAGGATTTGCCAGAAATTTGATGGTTCATCTTGTCAGGACGCGGGTGCGAAGGCAAGGAGGGAGGACTCAGATGCGGAGTTAATGAAAAAATAAAAGGACTTTAATAGTCAAAAAACACAAACTCAAAATCTCTCCAACCAAAAAGGGGAGGAAGGAGGCAAAAACAAAACAGACAAAAAACCAGGGACCTGGACTTGAAAACACAGACTTGACTTGACACAGAACGTTGACATGTAATGACGCCCCACAAGACAAGAGACTCACAGGGCTTCAATACACAGGGTGCAGGTGATTGAACACAGGTGGAAACAATCAGGCACGGCAGACAATCACAGGGGAAACAGGACAAGGCAGGAAGTGAAGTTACCCAGGGACACAAGAGACATTAAACTACAAAATAAAACAAGAACCCAAACCGTGACACATCTGAAATAAACTTAAAAAAATAAATAAATTATAAGCCACTTATATTGAACCGGCTCATTCCCCGGACCTGAGGGGGATTCAAGGTCAGCTGTTGGACTGGTCTCATGTCATGTGTCATTTCTTTCGCCTGTCCAGGTACAACCAGGTCAATGCAATCTCCATGGCCTGCAGCACAGGAGTGGAAGGCTGTAAGGAGCTGACAACCGGCTGGTTCAGAGAGTGGATGAACGATCCCACTAACAACAAGTATGCTCCCACCCTGGACCCTGGACCACTTTAGATTTCTCCTAAACTTTACTTTACTACTTTAATTCAAGTATTTCTTTTTGCCAAGCCAATTGCCTTTAACTCTCCGCCGTCTCCATCAATGTTTGCAGGATTAGTCCCAACTTGAAGTACACAGTGTACTGCAGTGCGATCGCAGCGGGAGGGGTGACGGAGTGGGACTTTGCTTGGTCCATGTTCAAGAACACCACCATCGCTACGGAGGCGGATAAACTCATGGCTGCCCTGTCCTGCACCAAACAGCCCTGGCTGCTCAACAGGTTGGTGAAACTGACGGTGCGCTCTTCTCCTGGTCACTTCGGCAGGCTTTAGATGGTCCCACATCAAACACCTTTGCTGCAGCAAATAGGATGTTGTTTCCTCACCGTGAGTGTGTTTCAGGTATCTGGAGTATTGTCTGGACCCACAGAAGATACGGAAGCAGGACGCCACCTCCACCATCATTTCCATTGCTAGCAACTCCATAGGTCAACCTCTGGCATGGGACTTTGTCAGGGCCAAATGGGACCACATTTTCAATGAGTGAGTCTTCTCTCATGCCTTCAATAGAAGAGTTAACGCTGTTAGAGATCACGGTCAAACGTAATGTTATGGAGCCAATAGGCAACTGGATGGTTTGCCCTGAGGTTTTGTGCAGATATCTACAGTACACAGAATACTGACTGCAACAACGATTTTGGTTTAGTAAATTTGAGCAAAATAAACTCTATTCCCTTCAACCTCCGGTCCTGAGTGCTAACACAATATAACAACTGGACATTTTGTGTATTGTAATTGTTAGCGTGTTAGAATGCTGACATTTAGCATTCAGCCTAAAGTGTGTGCGTCTGACATGACCACTGACTTTAAGTCTGGTTTTCACAATGTCCAACCAAACCATGCGGCCTGTAGTTATTTGCAAAATGGCCACAATCTGTCTTGTTTGTGCCTTTTTCTCAGCTATGGCGGTGGATCGTTTTCTTTTGGAGGACTCATTAGTGGACTGACCAGAAGATTCTCCACTGAGTTTGAGTATCAGCAGGTATAGCTTCTCCAGTGCATTTTTTTTCTCAGACCCAGCGAGCCAATATTTTATTCCACAAAAGCAATTTGTGAGTGAATTAATACAAATAACTAGACTCTTGTTTGCAAGGTGCTGTGCATTAGCAAATGTGTCATTACACAAGTGAGGTGAATATGTGCATATATCCTACATGGGGACATTCAGCGTTGAATCCCAGTAACCCCCCCTGCCCCTTACTCTCCAGCTGCTGCAGTTCAAAAAAGACAACGGCGGGCAGCTTGGCTCGGCCACCACGGCTCTGGAGCAGGCGCTGGAGAGCACCAAGGCCAACATGAACTGGGTGGCCATGAATAAGAAGCAGGTGCTCGACTGGTTCGTCACCGAGAGCAAGCCAGCAGTTTAACACAAGGGCAGATGGTCCTACTGGCTTCTACATCGGCCGGAACTAAATGTGTTTTTATAAATATCCTGTATATGATCCATTAAAAAAAAATGATGTAAAGTTTTTGTTATGCATTTTTAAGGATATTTGATACTAAATGAAAACATGTTTTTATACTATACATCCTTATAAAATAGAAAATCATCCAATTAAAGAGTGTGCTATTCACTGCATTCCCTTATATGTTTTGCATTTTCTTTTGATGCCAGTGTTTTTCATAAATGCAAAATATTAGATTGTGACATTTCTTACCTCAAAACGATGAGCCCAGATTGTGTTTCAGGTCTGCGAGCTCTGCGGTGTGAACCAAGTCTATTTAAATGTAAAATATCTGAAATAATAAATGCACAAAAATGTAACTTGCTGAGTGTAGCTTCTTCAGGCATCTGTGCATCCTCACAGATTACTGTGTTGACATGGCAACAGTGTCAAACATCAACTGACCAAGTAGGCCGTCCATCTTCAATAGCTAAGACATTATTATGTTATTAATGTAATATTAACGATATGGGTCCCATATGGATACTCCAGAGAAACACTTTCCAAACATAAGTGACTATTATTACTATGAGTGAAACAGAAGATTGGCTTTGGAGCCTCTGAGACGCATCCGGAGACATTTATTGACCTCATGTCTGTCTCAACCAACCAGAATGTTTACACAAGCTCAAAAAGGTGCCAATTAACTGGTCCCAGTTCAGCTGCCTCTTCTCACAGTGGGGGTCTTTCCTTAAGGACTTTAGCGAGGATGTGCTCCCTGTTTAGCACCTCATTGTCACGCTGACAGCTGCAGTCCTCGTGTAAGGAGTCTGCAGGATTTCATTTGTTTGGTATGTAAAAAACAGCTATAAATATCTACATGTATCACAGAAAGAAAACATTTGGATGAATGCAATAAACTCAAGGGGTTATTTTGATAAATTAACTTTATTTTGTTCAAGTTGTGAAAGCTAAATAAATATACAGTTCTATACAATAAAAAGAAAAGACGAAAAAGGACAGAAATATATTTTGTTCAAAATAACAAAATTAAGAGGTTTTGTCCAGAGAGTTCTTTAGAGGTCATTGTTGCAATGAAAATAGTGTATTGATGTATTGATGGCCGGGTCTCTCAGCTCTGTCCAGAGAAGGCAGCGTTTTGGAGTTGCTGCTGCTGTGGCATCCAGAACTGCTCGCTGCTGAAGAAAACGTCGTTTGATACCTGCCAAGGCAAAACAAATCCTGGTTATCAACTCATTCAACACTAGAACCCCGTGGAGCAAAATTCAAACGGTTTGAAATCTTGAGATGTACGAGACATCGGTGGGAAACGTACCTGCTGTGAGGGCTGCAGAGAGGACAGATGTGCTGAGCTCGTGGGGCAGCAGTCTGGTTCTTGGCGGCAGTAGCCGGCTCCTGGCTGACCCAAGAACTCAATGAGGTTTTGGGGCTTCTCCGAAAACCCAGAGGCTCTCTGCTGCAGGGCCTCCTCGGTGAGGCCAAGCTGCGCCGACAGGTAGGAGATGTAGCGGATGGTGAGGCGCAGCGTCTCAATCTTGGTCAGGTTCTGACCTGCTGGGGCCGCCGAGGGAGGCAGGTATGTCCTGAGGTGCTGCAGGGCCTTGGTCAGGTCCCTCATCCTCAGCTTCTCTCTCTCGCTGGCCGTCTGCCGCTTCTTCCCCGGGTACCTGGACCTGGATTTCCTCGTGGTGGACAATCGGGAGCAAGGCGGAGGCTGCGTACCCTGGGTGAGGCCAGGTGCCGCCGGGCTTTTGAAGACGAAGCGATCCAAGGCGTTGGGATCGCTTCCGGCGACCTGGAGGGAGGTGGGAGAGAAGCAGAAGGAGTCCACAGAGGAGGTGGGAGACAGGCTGCTGCTGCATGCGCTAAAGTAACCCGGGTCCAAGGATGGATCGTAGGCCAGGGGATCGTAAGGCTTGTCCAGCAGGGACTCAAACAGGAAAGAGTTGTCCTGGAGCTGGAGAGGAGAGCAGTAGGAAACATCCATGGTTGCCGTGGTGCTTGTAGTCTTCCCCTGAGAAGTCAGTGTGTTGCTGGTGAGGCAAGCAGAGAGGACAGTGACGAGGACCAGTGAGGCAGCTCCATATATGTGGTGGGAGGTGCGAGGTTGCACCTCCGGCAGCCACCTCCGGCCCCTGAGAAACTCTGGGAGCAGCGCCAACACCTCCACCGGTGGTTGGGGGGGGGTTGCCATGGGAAACATGCCAGTTCCGGGAGAAGGTGCGACCGGAAGAAGACAGGTTCACATGAAACGCTGCTGCAGCCTGGGAACACGACAAAGGTTTGTACCTGGGTCTGGCTTCTGTCCCTGAACCCCGAGGACATCTTTGAAGTTGAGGTTGCTGAAGATCTGTTTGCAAAAATATCCAATGAGCCACGGCTGGATGAGAGATTTAGACCATGTGGAGCTGCAAGGTCTCAGGTTCAGAGAAGCACAGTAAAAGAAGTTAAATGTGTTTTTTTCATTCTTTCCTTTTCGCCCTTGTGCTCCCTCCCCACCACACACACACACACACACACACACACACACACACACACACAAGGTCACACCGCAAAAGTGTGCCGGTGGGCAGCTGTGAAGTGTGAGGACTTTACACCTGGACCTGTTTGGACAGCAGTCCTGCTCACTGGGAACTCTGATGTGCACAGGAAGGAGGGCCAGGAGTGTGGCTTTGATTGACTTCAGCTGGCTGTCTCTCCTCTGCAGACGAGACCTATGGTGCCTGAGTAGGAGACCTATTGGGCCTGAATAGGAGACCTATTGGGCCTGAGTAGGAGACCTATTGGGCCTGAGTAGGAGACCTATTGGGCCTGAGTAGGAGACCTATTGGGCCTGAGTAAGGAGCTGCTTTGGATCTTGGTTGGCAAAGGCAGAGGGGAAGACACCATTCATCATTGTCGTGTTTATTTAGTTAGTTTTGAACACTTCATATTCATCACAGGCCTTTGCTCTAAAAAGTTTTCTTTTAATGTGTTTCCCTTTTTTCATTTTATTTGTTGTTTTTTCAATGTCATTACCATGCATCGTATTTGAATCAGTTAAAATTATGCTGCATATGTATAATCAAAAATAATTTTCTGCCTGTGAATTTCCTTTCACATTTGTTCATCATTGTTATGCATTTGTTATTTTGTCTTCGTGTTTTTTTGTTTCACTGCCTCTGTGGTGCATAACTTCACCAGTCCGTCACGCATTGATATGATTGAGCAGAGTAGTGGTTTTCCTCTCTGATTGTCAGGTGTAAGCTGTGGATCCAGATCACGAGCAGCGTTCCCACAAACCACGGCGTCACATTTGACTCCTGTTGTGCAGCAGGGGTGAAACACGCGGGCCGAGGACGTGTGAACCGGTCTCGCACAGCTCTCCGGCCACCTTGGTTATGCAAGAAAAACAGGTCTCTGATGTAAGGAGAAATAGCCAATGTCAAAAGGTTTGGAAATCAACATTTCTCTACTGATTTTGCTCACGCCGGTTTAGTTTGTGTGTTTTTTTCGTCTAGTATTGGAGTGTGTGTTAGGTGACTCCCCACAGACATCTAGATGACACTTGTTACCAATAATTACAGTGTGTATTTTGTGGGCCGAACGTCTTTGGCTCTATTTGTTCCAAGCGATGAACACTAAACTGAATGTGATTCCCTTGGTCGGGGTTTCCCCGGCTGTCAGCTTGCCCCCCCGGCCGATGATAGAGAGGATCGGCCTTCTCTTAATCCACATTAAGCCCTGACAGTGTTTACTCACATGTAATGAGCGAATAATCAGCACGGCCGTGCTAACCCTTTCATCCCAGGACCCAGGGCCGCAGAGTTTATTAGCTCTTCTCTGATGAAAGGCCCGATTGGGCACATTAGGCTTTGTGTTGGGTTTGTGGCGCATATCAGATGAGCTGCACGTATGTGGCAAACCAAACACTCGGGCCTAATTCTCCTGCCTGCCACGAAGCTTCTCCATGAATATTAAAGCCCTGTCTGTAGGCTCAAGCAGGTAATTAGGGCTGTAGGTGAGAGAGAGAGAGAGTTGAGGACGTGGGGGGAGCAGGGAGGACCTGGTATCTTTAGTCTAGACTTAGCGGTGCCAATGACCTCTCTGTGTTTGCCCAGCTTCATTAACAAAGGCACGCCAAATAAACGAGATAGCACGGGTCTGCTGCGATGCATTACACCACCAGAGGGATCTACTGTGATGCTGCTGGAAGGGATTCCCTGGTAATGTGTATGTTGTCCCTGAGCAAGACACCCAACCCCAATTTCTCCCCAGGCAAAATATAACGCATGGGTTGTAATGCAATGCAAGTCGCTTTGGATAAAAGCGTCAGTTAAATGACATGTGATGTAGTCGTCACATACGTGTAGCTTGATTAGTTAGTTGCATGATCTGCTGTCAAATTAGTTTTTCTTCCTGGATATGAAAGCGTGTTATTGATATTATGAAGACAAACATTTAACAGACAATATATCTAAATATGATCTGGTAGTCAACACAAGTCTGTTAACCTCCTGCTGCATTGTGGGGTCTTTTACAATTTATTTTTCCAAAGTGTATTTGTTGGCTTTATGGCTTTGGAAATGTTTCATTTCAAGTTCTTCTCAAGCCTTCCCCCTTCAGAAGACACACCTCGTTATGATGACGTCTGATTTTCATTCCGGAGCCACCGTGAACGTTGTGGACGTTTCCCCTCCACAGGGAAAAGACCCCCCTGCACTGGGGAAAGATACTCAACAATGCCCAGGCCTTATTTCACTAGTATTTAATTTATGTTTTATTTTTTACTCAAACGGTGTTGTACTAGGTTGTTTACAGCAAAGATGCTGACGGGGGGTCGTATGGGGATCCACCTCATTGTCTCATATTGATGGTCACTGTATGGATCCCCACCTTCAGGCCAGAAGGACGCCTCTCCAATATCTGTCATTTGACATGTGGGATTCAATTAAGTCACTCATTTCAAGGAAGGACAGTTTTTAAGGTGCTCATAATCAAATGTGTTCAGCTCAACATAAACATTCCTCCTGTTCTGACATCTCTTTGGTAAGAAATCCCCTCCAAGATCTTTAACAAAAACACAAGAGTTTGGAAAAAAAGATCTTTTAATAACCAGCATGAACATGACAGGAATACAGCGAGCAAACACTGTTTGTGACTGAGTTGTTTTGTCTTTTTCTTTTCAATGAGAGCTATGAGCGGTTTCATCTCCATTAAAATGCAGATATAGTCAATAGTGGTAACTTGTATTGTTATATATTAAGCAACTATAAAATATCAACACTGAAAAGTCTTTTAAGCTGTTATAGCTATTTACTTGTATCAGCATACTTTTGAGTCATTTCCCTCATGAATGTCCAATATTATCTCTCTATTCAGGGCTTGTTCTTTTATTTTGTGAAAGTTTTGGCCAAAAACTCCACTACGTCCATCAATCTGTCCACTATGAGGTAAAACGCACTGCAAAGTTGTGGTGAACAACCTCTTTCACCATGTTTTCATTTAAAGCATGCAAGAAATATAAATCACAGCTGATTTTTTTTTTAAGACATATTAAAACCATATTTATATAGACTTTTCAGTGGTGACAACAACACAATTAACTAAAATTGGTGGGACGCTGGTGATTTTAGGACATTTGAGTATTTTCATCATTCAGGTGCTGATGTGCTTTCAGGACCAACAGAGGGCGCTCTGCCTTACATTTAAAGGTTGAAGTGAAAGGCATCATGGGAAGGCTTGCAAATGTTGCACACGTGACATGTTAATATTGTATTTATTATAAATAGTGGCAAAATTAAATATAAAAATAGTTGTTAGACATGAATACATTAATATTTACACGTATTATTCCATATGACAAAATAAATAAAGTTTTTGAAAAGCATATATATATTTCAAATAAATTACTTGTTTCACATTGAGGCAGTAAAGACAGAGAAGGTTTTGTCTGTTGTTAGATGACGGCGATGAGTGTTCAACCCCAATACTCTCTGGGAACCAACGGCGTGCAGTCACCCATCTGAAAAAGGACAGGAAGTTTGATCAGCATCTTGTACTGTCATTCAAAGTATGATTTTGTACATATATATAGATTAAAAATCATGATAAACGTCCACATACCTGACAGCAGGACTGTGTTTCCGGAGAGGACTGCAGGATGCCCCCCAGGCTCGTGTCTCCCATTGGACCCTCAAAGTACTGCATGTCGTACCGATCTGCCCCAAAACCACAGCTCCCAGAATGCAGCACGGTGCCCTGGCTGTGGCACTGGGCCTGGTACGGGCTCTGGTTCAGGCTCTGGTTCAGGCTCTGGTTCAGGCTCTGGTTCAGGGCCTCCTGTCCCCCAACGGCGCCGTGCTGGAAGTAGCCGAGGATGTCTGGCGAGGACGCCTCGCTGGTCGAGGTGTCGCCTTGTTCCCTCCTCTGGAAAAGCGCCTCCTCGCTGAGGCCCAGCTGGGCCGACAGGTAGGAGATGTAGCTTATGGTGAGCCGGAGGGTGTCTATCTTGGTCAGGGTCTGTCCTGCGGGGGCCACTGATGGCGGGAGGTAGGACCGGAGGTGATGCAGAGCCTTGGTCAGATCCCGCATCCTCAGCTTCTCCTTCTCGCTGGCGCTCTCCCTCTGCTTGCTGCGCATCCGGCTGCCTCGGCCCGACTTCCTGCCGCGTCCGGACTGCGAGCAGGGCGAGCACTTGAGGGTATGGGCGTAGCCGCTCTGGGCCCCCTTAGGAGTGGACTGATGCAGCTGCTGGTAAGAGGAGGGAGAGAGGCTGGAGTCCATGGAGAGGCCAGGCGAGAGGGTCTCTGAGGAGGAGATGCTAGAGAGGTCCGAGTCGGAGAGCCACTGGTACTGCAGGCTGTAGTTGAGCAGAGCGGCCGAGCAGGTATCCATGTTGTGTGGAGCGGGACTCTGTGGTCAGACTGGAGGGACTGGGAGAGTGAGTGCCGCTCAGCTCTGTTGCACTGGTTTATAAGTCCAGGCCGGGCCACGGAGGTGTGAAGTGACACCTCTGCAGATTCTCACAAACCATCACTGTCTCTGCAACGGAGGCCACTGCCCCTGAAAACACACACACACACACACACACACACACACACACACACACACACACACACACAGCCTCTCCCTCTGTGGGACCTTGTCTCTCTCCCTCTCCTCCATGTCTGGGAAAATCCAGCTACAGGAGTTGAAGTGTGAATTTTAACTCCTTCTCAAAACAATAAACAGTTTTGGCTTTTTGGGCTTTTTTTGTACCAACCCAGATTCATTCTGCACATGTTGAAGGGACGGGGCTTGTTTTGAATGTTTGGATCGGTCCTGCATTCACTTTTCAACTTGTACTTTTCAACGTATAGCACCTGCTATCACATTCTGTTCATAGTCACTTCATCCTAATAACAAGATGATTTAGTATTATTCTGCACACGTTTCTCCAGTTAAATCCTGTGATGGAAAAACAATAAGGATTTAAAAGTAAATACAAAATCAGGTTCTAAATGGTGAACAGACTTTTACAATGAAAGCATTTATAGATTTATCTACACTCAAATTTTATATTCACAAAGACCAAAATGATATTAGAACACAAACTACTATCTTGTTAAAGATTTAATTACAATGTAAGTTTAGTTCAAAATGGAGCTAAAACATGGAATACTTTTAATATTCAAGTACTCTTTAAAAATAGTTTGTACACAGTACGTTTACTTGTAAAAGAGCACTCTAACTTTGTGGTATTGCTACTTTTACTTTATAAGACTACTTTGTCAGTGATAATTTGCGAGGAAGTGCATAATAGGGGGTTGCAGGTGACCTGTGGTGATGTGATGTAGAGCGGTGTGGATGGCTCTCTGGGGTTGAAATGTGAATCATTATATCATATATATATGTGTCAGAAGTTGGGAAAGTTCTCATTGTTTGCAGAGCAGAGGTCGCGTCCTCCTTGGAGGGTGAAACTCTTTTCTCTCCCAATCGTCCTTCTCACCTGGCCACGACCTTGAACGTGGCATGTGTGTGATCCGTCCTTTGCTTTACATCCCATTACTTTGCACCGTCGGGATTGTTTTATAGCCACAGCGAGTGGAGCTGTGATCTGCGCCCCTTATTTTCCTCATCTTGGTTTGTTAGACGCAGCGTCCTCTGCTGCTGCTCCGGGTTGTATGTGTTTATCATTAAACATCTATGTCCTACATGGCTAAAATGTCCAATGTGAATACATCTAATGAATCATAATGACCTGTATAATGCAGTTAAAGAGGAGGTGTGATGTTTTCACACCGTTGAGAACTGATGAGTCTGGAGGCGTCGCTTCACACCTCGGCTGTGAGAACTGAGAATGCTGGGAAATACTGCTAATACTTCCCTGTGGTTCCCAGTGTAGGTTTTGGTCTTAGAATCGGATCAATTTGGGGAGAGGGGTGCATTTTTTTATTAAGAACTAGGTAAAAAGCACATTTGATTCTTTGGCATGGACGGCACTGAATGTGTTGAAGCTATGCTGCTTATTAAAAAAGTCTTGTTTCAGTTTTGAGGACCCAACCGGCCTCGTGTGGTTGGCCCGGTGTGAAGGTGCTGTCGTTAGCGGCAATGCAACGACTAACATGAAAAATATCTGTAATACAAAAATCTGGAGAAAGCTGTGCAAAGCTGTGCAAAATGTGGAAATTAGGTTGAACCGGTGCAATGTGAGGTGTGCGATATGACTCAAGAGAAATCGTCTCCCATCCAGAGAAAATCGTTGGTGGTTGTACGAAAGCTCGGTTGGACTCAGCGCACCGTGAACCACTGATGAACCCACGCTGCGACCCTGCCACCCCCCCTCCCCCCCCCGCTCCCTTCCCCTGACCCGAGGCGAGGCTGTGGGAGCCTGGCTGGAAGTTTGGCACCTTTGGGTGGACGCACACCCACAGTAGGCTCTGAGGCTGGGCTGGCTGCCACCTGTCTGGGCCTCCTGAGTCTACCCCAACACGACCTCCAGTGCGCTGGCTCGGCTTGGAATAAAGTCAAATGAAACATGATTTGGATGATTCCTGGAGCATCGAGTCGGCGCCACGGCAAACAGCGGGACGGCAGAGACAACCAGAACACACCCGCAACACAGAGGAACAAGCTGTCGCTGTCTGCAGGAGGGGTCCAGATTCAATAATGAGGTGACTTGAAATTAAAATGAATGAATGCAAATGCTTCCATAAATGATACATTAGCTTACTGCTAAATGACATGTAATGTAATGTACTGGATGGGTCGTTCTGAATCTAATGCTTCCATCTCAACCCAAAGATGAGGGAGTATATTTCTGCCACATTGAACAAGGATTTGGCATCATGGACATAAATATTCCAAAGAAATCACACAAGTGAATCTTTTTCGTGCCTAATAAGAATGATAAAAATGAATGAATATAATCAAGACAGTGAATATAATTGTGAATGTATGGGGACTGCATCACATTTCACACAAATTAAAGTAAATTAAGTTTCATCTTATACTGGTGTGGTCATATTTGGTTTGTTGAAATGTTCATTGTGTGTGTGTGTGTGTGTGTGTGTGTGTGTGTGGTTGAGTGATTGAGGTGGCAGGTGAGGGGGATACATTTTGCACCCTAGGTGTGAAACATAGCTGGAGATAGAGGGGTCAGCCAGAGGTGGACAGTAAATTTCCTCTAATCGTCAGAGAGTGACATTGGCAGAACGTTTAAAAATTCGAAACAACTTAAGATAATGTTCTAAAATAAACTAAATTAGTAAAACAGAAAGCTTACAGGGAGCAGGAAGTTAAGGACTTACATCCAGACCACTTTGAATGCTAACAAATATAAGATATAGTATCAGTCGAATCTTTCCCATCTCATAATATTAGCTGGAAGTCATTAAGCACATTTAAGCTGTTCCTTCTGTACACGTTCTTCTATTTTGACATCCATGTAGAGCTGGAGGACAGATCAGCAGCGTGTCCTTCACACCTCAGCAGAGTAAACACATCCTCCGACTACCGGCACTTGCTCACACTTCTGTGCTGCCATGTTTTTACAAATTCTCCTTGCCCCCCCCCCCCCCCCCCCCCAGCCACACACAGCTGCTGCCGACATGGGAACAGTAATGTTTTCCTTGTGTCTAACTAATAAAAACAACTATATTTCAGAAAAAAACCTACCTTTCTCTGATCAGAAACAGAGTATTCTCTGTTTGATATTTTATATCTCAAGATGAACACATTTTTATTTTTGGCATCTGTAAGCAACACAATGTGCCTTTAACACCACCCAGTTGTCCCAGTTAGTTTGTGGGTCGGTGAATTGTTCAAACAAAGACAGGAAACGGTTTATGCTCTGTGCAAAATGAAAAGTAACCGTTGACATTTTGAATGAGACTTGCTCGCCGCCACGTGAGGCGTTGGTCCGCCAGGCTTTTTCTAAACACGACACAGTGGTTGTGTTGCCTGAAGCTAACGTGCTGCAAGTGTATTCTGAACAGATGCTACTCATTTAATGTCACTGCTATTTCCCAAAGAGTCGGCGTTGTTATTTGATGAGACAGGAGCGAGAATGTGTAGTCTTTGGACAGAAGACAACACGTCTCCATGACAGAATTAGCTTGCTAGCTAGCAGCAGCCTCACAGCGTGGAGGACGGACTCGTTGCGTCTCTGAAGGAACTCAAAGCTCAACAACTTCAATGTGTGTCACGTGTTTCAATTATTAAGCAGAAAACTCAAACATAAGCCCCCAGCTTTATTCAAGTCGTTATAGAGCTACTATTTTACAACAAATATACACAGGCCTACAGTATGTACAACAACAAACATATTATAATCTGACTAGTGTGTTAATTCACAGACATGTGGATAACAACCACACACACACACACACACACAGCACAGTCATCCAAGCTCTTTAGAAATGTTGACACATGTTGTCAGAAATGCAGCAAAACTGTTCTTCATCAGAACATGGAAATGAGAGCATATTTCAAAACTCAGTTTTGTATCATTCTCAGTTTTAAGAAAAACAACGAAAAAAGAGGTCAACAAACGAACAGAAAGTTGTTCCGTAGTTCCGTACACGTTGTCATGGCAAGATGCAACAGATCAAGTTTCTGATTCTACGTATTATCACCAGCTACAGAACACAGCGCTACACTTAAGAACAGACACAACGCCTCAGACAGGACGGCAAACAGGAGGAGAACCCGCTCGGCTGGTTGGTTTGGATTCAACAATTAAAAAATACTACATAATTAATGCCATTTCAGGTTTATGTCTAGAGAGATTAAACCAAGCAACTACATGTGCACTAAAGAAGACGATACACAGCGGCGATGTGCAGAATAAATAAAGACTAGGTGAATGAAATAGGTGATTTCTCCCAACAGCAGCAGCAGTAATAATGCTGCTGAGCCTCTGCATCAACACACCGGGACTCAAATCCATTTCAAGTCATGACTACAAGTCCTCTCTCTCTTTTCTGCAGAGGGGAATGAAATCAAAGCACCACAAACATGGTAACATGAACTACATCCCCTTTCAATAACAGATAGATTTTCATTACATATTCATTTTTCTTTTACACAAACCTCAAATAACACAAACAATGATATACAGTGTGTGTGTGTGTGTGTGTGTGTGGTTCAGTAAATGACAGAAACAAAATGACATACACTAGTTGTATATGAAGTGACTGAAGTGGTGGGCAGTCTGAGGAGCTCAGAGGGGATAGAAAGCAACCACAGGTTCACAGAGGCAACCAGACCGCTTTTCACAACATTTTAATAACAACTTAGGAACAGAGTTTGCGCAGCATGGACGCTCTTCCTTGTCTTTCCATTTAAGATGAAGCTGATACTCAGCTTCCAACACAGCTACACAGTGATGGAGGTCCGGAGGTCTGCAGGAGTTTGGCTGTTCAGGAGAGGATCTTCTCCCGGGTTTCGGGCAGCTTGAGGGCTACCAGACCTCCGCAGACGAGGGCGATGAAGGCCAGGAAGATGGGGACGATTTTAGTGATGCCGATGAAGGCTGCAAAAATGGAGCTGGCGAGTATGGCAGCAAGCTTACAGATGCCATTCAGGATACCAAACGCTGTCCCTCTGCAGAGTGACAAAGAGACACGAAGGTCACGTGACCGCTGGTGAAACCGAATCGTGTTGGCAGTGTAAGAACCTTTTCTGTTTTGGTGAATGAATTGCTATCTGAAATATGAGGGTCCAGCCGGGGAGGCTGGGTCATCCTGATCCTTTGGATGCTTTGTTGGATTATACTTTTAGGGCAGCAGTTCAATCGGCACGTATTTCCTTATTAGTTCTGGATGAAAGTCACCTCCATCTGACCTTTTTGTTTTGACATATTTTAACATAGTCCTGTTTGCTTATTATAATACGAACAAGGTGACATTCAGATTTGTCGTGTTGAATGGAAATACATTTTTTTGTGTTGATAGCCAATTCTTTAGAAAACAAGTTTAGTTCGTACAACACTGGTGTTAAAGCATAGTGGTATTTGCAACATAATTCCGCCACACTTTAGTGTTTCAATGGCTACAAAAAGTGAGCGGGTCGTACTCCAAAGATTCACCCAGCAAACAAGACAGGCCATCAGACCCATCTCCTCCTGGGGAGGAACACTTTACGGTTCCACGGATGAGTGTGGTCACCATAACAGAATGCTAGATAATATACGACCATGGAAAGGAGTTCCATGTCCTTTTTACTCCTATTTGCTTCTGTGGGTGAGGGACAAACTTTAGAGAAAAAGGGCAGCGATGAAAAGTGGTTTGATAGGTGGACTGTACCTTTTAGAGGATGGGTAGAGTTCCACAGAAATGACCTCTAATCCATTCCAGGCGGCGACGCTGGTGCCATAGAAGAGACACTGCCAACATATTACTGCTCCTTGACTAAAACTCAGCAGCAGCAGGAAGGTGCAGGCAGACGAAGCCAGCATGGAACCACCTAGAAAGAAGAGGAAGCAAAGGTGACGACGGATCAGGGTGGCTCAGAACCATCCGGACACCACGTCCCGGTTCTGTTACGCTCTGCGCTCACCTATGATTCGGATTCTTCCGATCTTGTCCATGAACAGTGCAGAGAGGATGTTGCCAGGCAACACAGCCAAACTGCCCAGGAAGCTGACCATGTAGATGACGATGTCGTTCTCCTCCTGGAAGTTCAAATGGCAGCCCTTTTTCGGGTGGAGGAAGGTGGTGTTTTCCATTCGACAGTCTTTGAACTTTTCCTGCCAGAGGTCTGCAGTGAACAGAAGGACTGCATCAGGATGTGAAGGTTCCCTCCTCTCGGTGCCAATTGGTAACGCTTTGACCGTGATGACATTCATCGTTTAATACTTTACACCACTAGTTAGTTAAGCTTATTGAGCCCTTCAAGTGAAAGTTATTTCAATTGTTTTTTTATAATCATGCATTAAACCTAGTCATTTTTGTATGATACCTGTGTTATAGAAGACAGTGTTTTTGATGGTGCAATTCTCAAAGAAGGTGTTGGTTGACCTGACGTCCTCAAAGTAGCAGTTTTCAAACAGAGAATCCTCGAACTTGACAGACTTTATCTCAATGTTAGCGAACCTGAATGAAAGGACAAGTATCTCATTAAACAGAAATACGTATACACACACAGTGTGTCTGGGGCTGGAGTCAAAGAAACCCACTTGTCATGGATGTACTCTCCCTCGCGGTGGATCTGGTTGACCAGGGAGAAGTTGAAGTGGAAGCGTTCGACCCGTTCTCGGTGGAACACTCTGACCTTGGACTCGTACTCCTCATACTGCATGTATTTGATCATGTCCGGAAACCACACTCCCAGCCCATGGTAGCTGATTCACAGAAACATACAAACGGTACCGCATAAACACTCTCTATATATTATCAACACCGTTAAATAAACATTTCTTCTTTATTAAGATAGCTCTGGCTTGAAGAAGTTTATGGACATCCAAATATTCATAAAAAGGCATGATTTTGATGCAAATCCAACATATGAAATATTGTGCTACAGCGCTTGATCCCATAATCTTAACAGTGGCTAAATAGAAGTGTCGCTACCTGAAGGCCAAGCAGAACCAGACAATAACCAGGAAGAGGCCTTGCAGTCTGAACTCCGGGGCTGATAGCGACATGATGTTCGCCATCACCTGAAAGAGGGACAGATCAGTGAGATATGCGCGGTGAGGTTGGACAACAAACAACACCATTTTTTGTTTAGTTGTTGTCGCCATGGTCTGCAGACCTGTTGCAGCATGGTCATGTGTCTGACGGTCCAGCGCTGGAAGGCCGTCCCGGTGTCGCTCTGGATCTCTATGAACTCGTCCTCCTCGGTTTGGGGTGTCTTGATGTTGGTTGCCTTTGAGAAGAGAGAGGAGTTTGGAAATGTCAAACACAATAACATTTTAGATCATTTCAATTAAAGATTTTGAAACGAGGATTTGACAAAAACCTACAAAAAATATACTTATATACTAACAGGAAAGTAAACTCATTGGATTTTCTTGAATCATTTAAATGTCATGACTGTGGCCATGTGTAGGCCACCTTGTAATAGGCCGGAGCGCATTGCAATGTAGAATGTGTGTGTGTGTCTGTACACAATTCACACTGTCTGTCCCTTAATCCAGAGGTAAATATAAAAATGAATAAGTGGTGGGATTCAGCACTTATTCATTTTTAATACTGCTTTCACCGTGGGTTGACTCCTTATAGGATCAGCTTGTAAAGAATCATCTTTCTCTAACACAAGACATTCATATACGAACGACTCGGTTCGATTACTGAATGCTCAGAGATGGGGAAAAACGGCGCTCACAGTGAACACTCTCTCCGGCTCCCCCTTGGCCTTCCAGTTAGTGTCGTGAACTCGTCGAAGGATCATCCACGCCTCATCGTGTCGGGCACTCTGGGGAAAAGACACACACACACACACACGCATCAACGAATGTCCACATCTGGACTGCGTTACTTAGACACCCCTCAGGGCTTAAGGCACGTTTATTCCCCAGAGGCTTCTTATCAGACAGGCGGGTGCCGAGGTGCATGATAATTTGGCGGGTGTGTGATATGTTGGAGCGGCTCCGCTGTAACATACAAATACAATACCACATGTGGCTAGAAGGCTGACAATGAAGCCGGGTGAGAAAGCAAGAGGGAGGGGGGTGTTCTGGTGGCGCCTTAGCAGCCTCGCGCTACCTTTGCACAGCAGTGGGATGTTGCACCGGTGCCTGGTGATGACATTCTTAGCCGATCGCAACTTTATGTTTAATTCTGGACCCTGACATAATGACTACAATGAATAATCTTAATCCATCCCCTATTAGGAGTGCAGATACAATATGTGGACTTGTGTTTTGCAGACAAGCGATATTGTAAAACTTGTGTCGGATCTGACCTCCAGGAGGAAACGGGGGCTCTCGGGCATGAAGACGACTCCGACAAGTGCAGCCAGCGCGGGGAAGAGGCACACCAGGATGAACAACCTCCAGCTGTGGATCTGAAGCTCAGAGCCGATGGCAAAGCCCCAGCCTGGAAAACAAGGCAGTGAAGGGCGTGTAGTGTTCCACACAGCCTTCCTTTGCATTGAAAGTTGTTTGCATTTGATACATTGAATGGATTTAAAAAATGTCTGGTAGAACTATTTTAATTTCACAATGATAGCAACAAGTTTGAGTTCCTTTAACATGAGTTATTTGTGTTTATTCTTTTTGTTGGAGACTGACAAGAAGAAGCTCCCTGTGAACGTGATTCTCATAGGTGTGTGTGTGCGTGTGTGTGTGTGTGTGTGTGTGTGTGTGTGTATGTGTGTTACCATAGTGGGGGATGATTCCCCAGGCGGTGAAGGAGGCGTACAGGCCTCCCAGCATCCAGAACATGCAGAGCCAGCTCAGATGCTCCCCGCGTTTATCCATCTGCAGGAACTCGGTGTAGTAGGTGTACACTATCGGGATGGAGCCGCCGATTCTGGGGGGAGGAATCGACGTCTGTAGTTTCTGTCATTTGTGTTAGTGATTGAGAGCTAATGTGTTCTAATGACCTTACAGCAAATAACTAAGGGCGGATTACTCAAATGACACAAAACACAGTTATCACTACTTTTGTTCTTGCTTTGTCCAATTTTTTGACATTTGTCTCCAATCCCACACATATTGTATTAAATTAAGTGAATTAAAATGTAAATGATTATGATAAATATTACATTTGAAAGACGAAACAGGAATGTGGAAGAAGTTTCCTTTAAGACGACTTTCTGCTGGAAAGGTGCTTCCTACTAATTGGGTCAACAGATTCTATGTCTGCAAACCAAATAACCAATGGTTAAGCTTTATAACTTGAGATTAAATGTTCATAAAAACAATGTATGATGCGAATGTTGTTTGCTTTTTTGTCAGGTTAATACACATTTAATGTTACGCAATCAAAGAATCATTTTAATATGAATGAATTCTGAAGAGTTACTATGCTGTGACTTAAAATACATTCAGTAGAGAAAAGAGATAAAGGACTCAACGCTGTTACAAAACATCAAATCAACCATCAGCTTCTGTTGAGTCTGCCTACTCCTCGTGGCTCAACTAACACGGGGCTCATTGTCACCTTTTTGGGGACATTAGCTTTGCAGACAGTTTAAAAATGAATATTACAGGTCTAGAGAACACAGCTGCAGTCGTTATCAATAAAAATGTGTCAATAAAAAAGGAAAGAAGCTGCACCCCATGGTGCTTGCATAAAAATATTATAATATACCATATAATTGGTGTAAAATAAATTAACTGACATATCCCTGTGTGCAGTGTAAATGTGTCTTATTAATAAAGAGAATAAACAGATGGATATATCAACTGGTGTTCCTGATTTATGTCCTCTCTCCAACTCAAGCTGTTCTCAAAGGTCTGGTTTGATGGAATTTACCATCTCTCGTCTCCCTTAAATCTCAGGTGTCTGATTTGACAGTCCATTACACAGCATCATCATATAGAAACCTGGGCATTTGCTGACTAAAAATGAAGATTATTGGACGACATTGTCATCTACATTGGTCTTTCCACACAGAAGTAAATGTTTCTCACCCAAAGCCGGAGCAGAACCGGAAGAAGAGGAAGAAGCCGTAGCTCTGCGCAAAGCAGGACAGGAAGGAGAAGACCAGGTCGATGGTCAGGACGTAGATCAGACACTTCCTCCGCCCCATCTTGTCAGAGAGACCCCCCCACACCAGAGCCCCCACCATCATGGCCACGTACACCAGCAGACCTGCGAACACACACTCGATGTCATTGAAACACACACAGCTGGCTCTGCATTGTTACTTTATGTACTCACATACATGTGTAAACTCAGCAGCATCACCGGGAGGAATAACTGTGGTAGATGTTACATTACGATCATCTCCACAAGGGGGCTCTCTTCATCCTCGTATGAACAGAGCAGAGAGAAATCCCCACTTTGCACCATGATGCAGGACGAAGCCTCCTCACGCACGCACGCACGCACCGAAGAGCACAGAAAACGCACCTAGACTGATAATGACCTTCCAAAGATTTTGACTGAGTAATAAAGGTCATAATGATTTTTGAGTGCATCACTTCTACAATATTCACCTTTCAGATAACGTTTCTTTTCCCCATTTTAAAGTCTGACATTTTATTTTCCACTGATGGCACGCTTTAACGCAAAATTCATACGGTGGCATTTTATTTCATTTCACTTCTTGGTCAAAGTGACCTGGACCACATCCCAGCATGCACCAGGCAGGAGGTCTTCCATTTCTCCCAGCAGTTACCGACTTCGGCGCCCATTAGAGGTACAGATGATTGCTTCCTTTATTTCTGGTATTATTCTGTAGCCGCGCTGTTTAACCCTGCAGACCCAGAGCTGCTGCGTGTTTTTACTACGCACAGCCCTAATTACAGTGGGACTAAGCAGCTTAACGGAAAATAGAGCCGTAGTGTGCTCCTTCCGCGTAGACGCGTCTGCGGGCGGCACCGCGCCTCCCTGCAGCCTTTCAACTGGAAACTCGGGAATTGAGTTTCCAGTTGAGTGAATTGTCAAAGAAACGACCCCCAACGTCTATTCCCGACCACTATTGACCTCTGAGGAAAACGTCATAGGGTCAGGGGAGATGGTTAGGAGGATTTAAGGAAAGAAAACCGCCGTGTTTAGGGGAACGGACTCCACTTTCACTAACTAGCTTAAGCCACGTAGCTACGATGCGACGGGAGGCGCACGTTGGTGACGTCAGTCTGGAGCGCGGGAAACTACAATTTCTCTCAAGACGGACTACAAAGAAGCATCTTAGATGCCATCTTGTGTTTTTTCAGTACTGAGACGTGCAAATGACAAAATCGACCAGGTTCAAAGTGTTACTTTATTAACAAGGTTCCAGCATGAATTAGTTATGCTAACGTTTACTCACTTACTTACGTTTCTTGGTCATGATCATCATTTGTAGTCAATGGCCTAATGATTCACAACTATTTAAATAGTTCACTGGGGAAACTCAATAAGCAAATTTGACCATTTGAATCTGCCCTGGCTGAGGGTTCCGTGAGACGGAGAGTCATGGCTAAAGCGTCTCCCTATATCTTGGTCAAGTTGTTGCTTATGTCACCTCGTGCGCACCTGGACCAGGTGGCAGTGGCGGCCTTGTCATTAGACGTTCGTTCTTCAGGTGGAGGCCCACAATCGACCCGGGAAGCAACAAACTTCTTTCTATCCGTTTAAGTGTCCTTGAGCACAGCGGAGACACCGAATCGCTGGAGGGCAAAGAACAATTTCCCCTTTTTCCTGGAGTATAAAAAGAACCTTTGCACATCTAGATGAAGAAACTATTAACCTTTACTCTGAAAGAAAAACAACAACAGCAGCAGACAGCTGCGCGGCAGGCATTTTCCGAGAGTACAATATGTTCCGACTAAAGCGACGAAAACCCTGTCAACATAATTCTACAGATGTGGATTTTTAGTATGCAATTACTGATGTTGCAGCATGCGCTCCATTTCTAACATTAAAAAGTTTATTTTCACCATACCATACGTGTACTCAAGGACACTTAGACACGCAGAACCAGAGAATGAACCTTTCATGCTTTAAATGAAGGAATAACGGCTCTACCCACAGCGTATTGTGGGAAGCAACCATGAGTTTTAGGAACCCTAACCCAGCAGGGAAAACCACAGTGATAATCTGCTGCACTTTATCTAAAATTTTCCCTTCTGCTTTTCTCAGATTAAGTAGTAACACAATTTATAGAATTTGTATGCAGTGAATAGAAGTTAACATTTCTGGAATGATCTGTTTGCAAATTCAGATTTAGCCGATACCAGGTCTTCTCATCTTGAGTGTTGTTAGTGGAAATATTCACCGTCTCTCATGGGGATTTTGTGCTTTCTTTTGATATATTCACCTTTTGTGTCATGTCTGGTTTGACTTCATGTGTATGTTTTTACCGCCTTTGCAATTCTGCTCTCCTTGTTTTTTTCTGCTTCATTGTCTCTCCACCGTAGTGCTTCAGCTGCAGTTTTTTCCCTTTGTGAGCGTTAAGTTTATTTCTAGTGACGACCTTTGTGGATTTGCTTTGCTGGCCCAGCTGCACTTTGTGGACTTCTACTCTCTGCGTAACACGTTTGATCCTTTCATAGTTTGTCTTCAGTTCAAACAAACTTCTTATATACAGTCTACGATAGTGTTTGCACTACACCGCGCCAGCTTGATAATGTAAACTAAATAACTTGCTGAGTTTGGTTGATAACCCAATTAATCAAAAGTATTTTAGTATTTCAATTTAATCTATATAAAAAATTGCATGCTGCTAACAATACATCTCAAATAACGTTGGTTATGTTAACATAATATTACCCACTCACTCTAAATGACATAAATGATAACTGAGCTCTACCTGTTTGTGTGTTAAGTTACATCTCAGGATTATTAAGTTCTTCCTGGTGAGCAAACAAGATTTTATAGCAAATTATTCACACTTTCTTTAGATGTCAATTGTACAACCCAGTGAAATAATCCCTTTTAAGTTTGCTGGTTGAAACAAAGAACTAAAGAAGCATTTCTACTCGCAATCTCAACAAATTGACATCATGTTTGTTTCAGATGTAAATAAATAAATTAATGCAAATCACCCAATTCCACATTATCCTTTGAATTACACCTGGGAAGCATCATTAAAGATCAATTAAATTGCAGTGTCACTTCTATTTCATATACGCAATAGCTGCATTGCAAGTTTGACAATTTCCTGGTTAAATATCTGCAAACACAACAAGTCAGAGTTTAAAAACTTTCCCTTATCTGGTCTCCCGCTATTAGCCTCCTGTGTTTACACTATGGATTAAACAATAAAACCAGCATTCCGGGCGAGTGCTCCATCGACATTCCTCTCGTCAGCTAAAGGTTCGGAGTCTTATCTGCTATTCAAGATTACGCTTAAGATGAAGTGCATTTCTGCTCCAGTGAGCCTGCTGAAGAGAATAGAATCATCCTGCGGGTCCACTTCTTATTCTCAGCTGATGATCGCCCCCCCCCCCACTCTGCCCAAACAGACGCTGCGATTTCATTTTCGCCGCGGCCCTCCTCCTGCAACCAGCAGCCTGTCAGAGGCCAGGAGCGTATCTGACAGCTCTGCACGGTGCGCTGCAGGCCGCCAGGTTCTCTGAGTGCTGCAACATGCTCCATGTTAGCCTGGGAACACACACTGAATACAATCACCTCCGGGTTCCTCATCAATCTCTCATCCCAGGAGCCTGTTGTTAAGGCGAAATGAGCTATGAGCAATCTGCCACATTGGCTGGATGCACGCGGGGCCTGGGAAACAGGGTGAGGGGCTTTAATTTGCGGTTTGGATGTCTGCACAGAAAGTGAGGAACAGACGCTTTCAAGGTACATTTCCCAGTAAGTCGGGTCTGTGCTGCATACAAATGTCTGTGTGATTATATTTGGCATGTATGCTGTAGGGCAACAATATTTGGGAACAAATGAGGCGGGCAGGCTACTGAAACAAAGGGAACTATTCTCAGTACACGGTCCGGTATCTGAGGTCAAGCTGAAGTCTACTTTCAGAAGGGTCATCCGATGACTCAGTCTGACACTCTATATGTTCATACATATCTATAAGGATCGATCATGTTGCTTCATTCCTGTATTTCTGAATCAGCTTAAAGCCTTTTTATTCTTCCATAATCACTGCGAGCGCAAGGGGGACATTTCTGTCTGTGGTCCATGTGCCATCAAGAGCCAACATCTGCAGCCAAGCACAACAGCAGATCATTTCACTGATGGGGTTCCTCCTCCTCGGTACATTTTGGGACCCTTCAGCAGATCGTTATCATTAGCAAGATGTGTAATTAGCTGGTTTGGAGAAAATGCCTTTGCTAAATTGGTATTTAGCCAAGCTAGCTAGCTGCATGGCTAAATACTCAGTTCCCCCTATTGGTCCAGACTCAGTTATGTGCTGTGAATCTGTGAACAGTCATTTATGGCACTTCCTGTTACGCAATCAGAGAGTTGAAATGTATTGCCTGAACTATAATCTCAAAGATCACTACGCACACAGTGTAATTGCTCCAATATTTGGGTTTATGACAAAATACCCACATAATTAATGACATTCCCATCCATTTGAGGTGTGCTTTTTGTTAAGTCCAGCAAATATTAACATGCTGAATACAGTAAACATTGCACCTGCTAAACATCAGCATGTTAGCAATGTTCATCGTTAACATGACAGCGTGCTCATTGAACACCAAACTCAAAGCTTTCTATCCGTCCAAAGAAGTCAAATTGAAACCAAATGAAATCATTTAACCACATTTTTTTCAAAGATGGTTATTTTAATTTTAAAGGAAAATCTGAGGCCAAGTTTCTGGCGGCCACTTACCCAGCAGCCCTTTGTCGGAGTTGGATATGCACATGTCCTTCTCCGCACTGGGCAGGACGAAGCCCACCACGAAGCCGTCCACTCCGTCGGCCATCAGCGCCAGGCCCAGCACGAAGAACAGCATCCACTGGAAGCGCCCGTGGCCGCAGTCCTCCATGATGGTCTCGTACTGCTCTGGCAGGTTCTCCTCCTCGTCCTCCTGCTGCGCAGCCTGACGAGCTTTCCTCCGGGCCTCCATCCGAGCCGCCCGCCGCGCCTCCTTGATCTCGTCGGGGTGGGGGACGCCCTGGTACTCCCCCTCGTACATCTGCTCGTCCTCGTCCGCGCCTTCGGTGGCGTCGCTGCGAGCGTCCTCGTCCTGTGCAGGGTAGTCGGCCTGGTAGGGGTAGCCGTCTTGGCCCCCGCCATCCTGGGTGTAGGTGTATTCCCCGCCTTCTGTGCCCTGCTGGCTCACGTTGTTGCGATAGGGGTCATCCATGATTCCTGCTGGTGCGAGCGGAGCAGGAGAGACTTTGCCTTGTCGCCGTCGTACTCTGAGGAGGCTCAAGTGGTCGGCTCTGATGGCATAACCCTCCCCAGGAGTTGGGAGTTGCTCTGGGCGTTAGATCAGGAGCTCTGTGCGATCTTCTCCAGAGTTTCCTTCCTCAAACCTAAGGCCTAAATTGCTGGCTTGTCTTTTACCTTCCTTGACGTGCACAGGGCCGCATGCTGGACCTAAAACACAATGCACACCATGCAGATGAACTGTGGGACGGCAAAGCAGAGAATGTATTTTGGGGGGAGAGACATTTCCATGCAGCAGCCCCCTCTGGGAGGGCTTGGGACCCGCCACGTCGACTTACACAAACAACATCAACATTGTACAGTGAGCTTTGACTTTCTATATGTCATCAATCATAGGAGACATTTCACTCACAAAGCGAATGCTGTTTGGTTCAGGTTTTTGTCACTTCCCTATTTTGTAAATCTAATCCATGTTACGTGTTTTATTCTTGTAAAAGACAACAATCCGTTTAATACGGACTCTTGGTCTACTCAGAAATATAAAGAGTCACTCCCTGTCTCCCCTGCAGGCTGCTTGTCCTTCCCCACAACCAGATAATCTCATTGTCCCTCTACCCTCAGATGCTTTGACGCCATTTTGATCCATCACGTAGCGCTGCTGCACCGATGGCACGTTCAGATCCGTCTGGATTTCCATAGTGACAGATGCCGGGGGCACCAATAGGATGACAGCAACGCACATTATTTATCAATTTAGGAAAGTTGGCTGTCACATTATTTATTGTCACGATTAAGTGACTTGCACACTCAGGACATCTGTCGCCTGATGCTGGTTCTCTGTACTTTTAGGTTTGGGTTTTTAGCACACAATCGATAAGTAATAAAGTCATTTTGTTAACTTATGAAGTTACACAACCGTTCCTTGCACGTACAATACTTTTTTTTACGGTGGAAGTTATACTAGAACTGAAAAATAACGTATTGCTAAAAATAAGAAATGCTAGAACATAGTAATAGCAACATAAGCACAACAAGGGAAGAGGCAACTCACCAAGGCCTGTTACACATCTATATCTTAACCTCTGTGACCTCTACACTATGTTTACTGTGTTATATTTGTATACCTTGTTATATTGGTGCTACTATATTGGTTTTATGGGTATGAATAAGTTTTAAGTAATAAGTTTTACTTGCTTCATGGCTTTATCCTTACTCATCACAGGGTTGCTACTTGTTGGGTTACACTTGTAGCATTGCATCACTTATTCAATGGTTATAACTTGCTGTATAAAACAATTGAGGTCTTGGCGGATGGCCGGTGTGTTTTTCTGTCCTGGTTTGGGGCCACCATGACCAACGCTGAGATGTAATCCAGATTAAGTCGGCAGATTTATTTTTTTTTTTCATTTTGCGCCCGTTGCCTGACATCATTGTTTCATTGCCAAAGTCAAAGAGGTGGATTATGGGGTCTGGTTTGACGCACTGACATCTATCTGCTTCTGTTGGCTCTGTAGTTAGTGAGAAGTCTGCCTTTCATGCACTGATCATTTTTGATGACGCTGTCAATGGGAGCAATGAGCCTTGTTGTTCACCTGAGCGCGTAATGCCATTGTTTGTTTGTTTGTTTGTTTGTTTGTTGTTTCCTCTGGTCGTGTGAATAATACATGAACGGTCCGGGGGAGAAAGTGAGAGGGGGGGGGATGCTCACTCTGGTCGAGGGGGAAGCGGTGTTGCTTTCATCATCCTGCTGCTGCAGCGCCTTCACTCTCACAGCTGTCACTTACATAACACAGTACAGCTGCCTGTGCCCCCCCCACCCTCTCTGTCTCCCTCCCTCACCCTTCTCTTTTACCCCATCGATCTGTGTTGGAGTTTATGAACGGGTCGAGTCGACCGCCCTCACTCAACTCGTGCACATTCATTCAGATGTCAAATCAGCATCTTTCAACCAGCCGACTGAATAGGGAGGAAACGTCAAAGAGCTCCTTTGAATGATGACAATCAATGTGAATCTGAGCTTCCACAGGAAGCAGATACGTCACTGTGTCATTTTCACAAGTGACCTCCTACAGTTGACATCATTTATTAGTTTCCCTAAGCCAAACTTATTTGCCATTGTTTATTCAGTGTTTTATTCACTAGAGAACACCGGAGCCCTACATTTAGGCCAAGTAGCACATTAAGGCTACAGTAACAGACGTTGTAAGGATAGATGTATCAACAGGCAGTAGGTAAAGCTGTTTTTTCCCTGCTGTTTCTGGCCATGCGTTTTCCCATCAGGGGTTACACACATCAGGGGAAGTGCTTATTTATTCCCTTCCTTCACCCATACTTGCCCATCCAGGGTTGTCTGTCATGGTCTGGGTTGTAATGCGATTTTAAATCCTCGTTATGTTGCTTGTCATGTATGCACTTTGCATTTTGTCATCTCCATCCTTTTTTTCTGTCTTTCTTTTATATTTTCTTTGCATGAGATGTTTTAATCAGCATCACACATGCACAGTATGCATTAGTTGTTTCTCTTCGAACTGCTTCCATTGCCTTCTTTTTATCTTTACTAATTTAAAATACAAAATATCCCACTGCTTATACAATAATGTAATGCATCATTAAGAGTGGATGTTATTGGCTATTTAAATGTGTGTGTAAATTGCATAAATTGTATATATATTGTATATTGTAAGCAAGTCGATTTTGTCCCGGTACCAGAAATGTCTGAGACTTTTCTTTCAGTTTGCACCATCAGGGTTCCACTAAACAACGAGGTGGGGGGGTCAATGCCTTTGGGTCAGATATATTACACCCACATGAGCTGTTTCTTTAAAAACAACCAAAGTAAAGATCTATAATCTATCGACTGCTTGTTTTCTGTCTGTCGAAAGTAGAACTCAACTGTCAAAGCCCTGAGTTCATTTTTTAATCCCGGCTCCGGTGTGACCTCCAGAGGTCAAAAGTAAGATCCTTCTCCATTTGTGGGGACCACCTGTCCACCAACCTGTCAGGTTATGTTTAATAACCACATGTTTCTGATTCACATAATGTCATCAGGTCAGTTCAGGGGCAAGAGTTGCCATTTTGGGCCTAACTAACCATGTCACTGATATTTTCTTTCAATACCTTTTCTACGGGGGAAAGATAGAGACAGTACGTTCCTACATTCACTTTATTCTTTTCTATAAATCTCTACACATAAGCTTCAAACAAAGATGATTTAGCCTTTCTTAGGTTTATCAAGGTGACAGATGGGCAAAATAACAATTTATTCATGAGATAGAACATTTGTAATAAAATAAAAAACCCACACATTGATGGCTGAAGTGCAGCTGTTTCATTTTGATGTCATTGCAACACATAAATATAAATGATGAACAGCGCAAGTACCTTTGCAACCTACAATATTCCTCACTTCAGCAAACTGTCAAATTAGATAGCACAATGCATCTGAAGAGCAGCATTGAAGAAAAATAAAGCTGTTGTCTTACCAGAGTTGGTTATTTCCGTGATGTAAAAATGACTTTCCAACAAAACAAACATAAATACAAATGTGCAAACGTCCAAGTAGCATTTTACAAATGTCCAAAGCCTACATGTCGGTTTATCCTAAGGCCGAGCTACAGCCAAGGCTGAGGGATTAGGATCCAGCCTCACGATCCCCCTCCAGGGCCAACCCCTCCCTCACCAGGGCTCATCCCTACAGGAACTTCCCCCCCACCTCTAGGGCTCAGTGGTACAGTCCTTCAAGTGTAAATGCAACAGGCTCTAAAGATAGAGACAGTAAATTCTGGATACTCGCCATACGGCTTTTAAAGATACTCTTGATCCCTGCAGTCACTCCTCCGCGTAAAGGTCAGAGGTCACTGTCATCTGGCAGAACAAGCAGCCCTGGACCTCCAGCGGCTTGCATTCACTGTCAAGTGATCTCCCAGAGTGCTCCTTTCAGGTCCCATTTAAACGCCCCCCCAGGTGTAGTGTCATCGCCGGAGTGGACTGTTTTAATACTGAGGACGACTCCTTTTCTCATGAGGTCACGTCCCTGCACTGGCTGCATGTCAGTGTGTCGCTTCTCTGCAGCTGCTTCTCCATCCCCAAAAAGCACAGAATAAAAAAGGCTGAAGTACAGCTCGTCCCTGGGAGCCAGCGTTGAGGTTTTATTGGCTGTAGATGAGAGACGATATTACATGACATAAAAATCTTTTGAAAAATTGCATTCTGTCAAAATATATAGTTTGTGTTTACACTGTCCTCCTGTAATGTGAAAGGCTCGTTGCATCCAAATGGGTTTGGCTCCCCAAAGCGCCTGTGTGTTGTGGACATGACATGCAATCATGTGCATTTATTCAAATACTGTCAATTTCCTACAGTTTTGTATTTTTATTGGGGTTTTTTGTCTGATAAACATACAAAAGCCCCTCAGATATTCAGTTTACTGTCATGACACAAAGAAAAGCCGGAAAATGTATAGTTAAATATATTATAAAAATAATATATGATGCATTGCACTATATTTCCCGGGTAAGGGTTGTTCTGATGCATAGTTGTCCTAATTCATACTTTTACTTTTGACACTGAAGGCACAGGTAGTTTCTTATTGTTTTGTAATAAGTGAGGTTACTTCAATTTAAAGCGTCAACCTTGAATTTACATAAACTTTAGTCGTATGGGGTGACACACATAAAAGTACTGCAACATTTGTATATTGCAGTACTGCCCCAGCAGTGTAGATGGTACGTCCCGCTATGGGACATCATTATAGAGAGTGGATGTCTTGCATAGAGGCAAAGCCTCTAATCCCAAGGCCAGATAATTCGAGTGCAAAGAGGATTAGCTCCACCCCAGCAGAGCCATTGGCTAAATTTAGCCCCCGTACTCTGGGCCTCCATTTAAACCCCTCCTCCAAGCCGCGCCCTCTACTCCACTCCCCCCACCCGCCCAGACGCCCGCTCCACCAATCCCACGCCGCGGGTCAGAGTGACACCGTTTCTCCATCTGAATGATCCATCACCCAGGCCCCGAATCACGTTTGTCTTCGTGCTAAAGGGGCAAACCCACAACGCGGCGCGACCACACAGTCACCGTGACAGGTGAGAGAGCCACCGGCACGCTAATGCCCCCCGCCCCGCCCCGCCCGCCATGCCTGGTGCCATTCGTCTGCAGAGCTTCGCCCTCTGTGGGACGCGGCGGGATTATGGCGGACGGCGGCCTTTGAGAGGAGGGGCCTCGCCCACACAAGCCCTGCCATGGCGAGCGAGCAGGATTGCAGAGGCGTCTCATGCAAACGTGCTGGAAATGAATTCTGGAGAGTGGTGATGAGGCCTGATCACTGTGTCACTTATGGCTGCTCGAAGTTTAAAACCACTGCTACTTCATTATGTTGCTCAATAGCGCTTCTACACCGCTGCATTTTATTACAGTACAATACAAAGATTTAGTGTCTCTTCTTACACGATCACTGGAACGCAGATGTTGGTTGTTTTCTGTCAGACATCCTGAAGATATTGTTTCAAAGCCCCTCAGGGTTTCTGTGCCACCTACTTATGCTTCAGCTCTGTTTTTAAGTGCCTCGTCCTCAGTGCGTGGGCGCCCAATCAATTTAAGATAACAAGGCAGAGGAGAGACGCAGAAAACAAAACCCTGCTGCTGCAATTACTGCGACAGAGTTTTCCCTCCGCTGACTGGGCCTTAATAGAGATGTTTCAAACATCTCTAAAAGAGCTGCTGGAGGATCGCGGGTCTGGGCCAGTCTTGGGGTGGAGGTGGGCGGGAGGGCAGCGTGGATCCCACTAGGTCGGACACGCCAGGCTTGAATTAAGGCACCTAACCCTATCACACACACACACACACACACACACACACACACACACACACACACACACATGCACAGTTTTTGCGACAGTGACTTTTAGTGTGTGGTGTTTAGACTGCACAACAACACTAAATCCCAGCTGATGGGATCAGTTGGATTTACTGACCAGCAGCCCTCATACACACTGACATCTTGTGGACTAGATGATAAAAGCTTAAATCCTGACCTTCATACATACATTAGCTCCAACTACAGTGTTTTTCTATCACAGTGTGATTCTCATGCTCAGCCAGGTCCGTAATCACAGCGAGCTGCATTTGTTTGTGTGTTACCTGGGACACACACTAGCCCTCGTGAGAAGGTTTGGTTGAAAATAAACAGGCAGTAATTCCAAAGTCTCTCTAATGGGGGTCTTCAGAGTGGGGCTGGGAGATCATTTAAGACGATTAGTTTATTGCTTTCCACTAGAATTGGTTTTCAATTGCAGATAATAGGAAACATTTCATCAACGGGATATGGAACGACCTACGTTAGGAGAGAGGATTTTTGTTTTATTGCCCAGCCCTACCACAGGAAAATGTTAATGTTTAATTCCTAAAATAACTAATTAAATAACAAAATGTGAAAATTTGATAAATCACATTTTGCTTTCAATATTGTTATTTTCAACCCGTAAACTGTCAATCGCTGCAACAAGCGCAAGAAGTTCACGATAACATTTCATGTGTTTAATTAATCATGTTATTTCATCTGAGAACAGAGAGGAATAAACCACATATGGAAGCGGTGGTGAGCACATGGACTATTTGATCCCCTTTTACAGGAGAACACACGGTGGCTGTGAGATGTTGGAAATGACTCGATGGAAGAGATGACAGCAGCATGACGGCTACGCTGTTATCTGTGCAATTACACCGCGCACCATCAGTATCATTCTGAGGTGGCTTTTGATGGTCTGTTCTCACAAGCTGAGCTGCAGAGGAAAATAAAGTGAGGCGCTTCTGGAAAACCACACGTCCAGAGTTGATTTAAATCTGACAGTTAGAGAGGATTCGTGTGAAATGCCCTGAGAATTGTTTCCTCGTCTCGGGTAAGCATGTAGAAAGGCCCGCTAAAACAACGCCGGGTGTCAGTTGAGTGAACTGCGTTGCCATGACAACATGCTGCTTTAACCCAGAGGAAGCTTCTCACACATCTGTTTGGTTTTTGTGCTGTCAGAACTTTTTACACCGTGTCAACTTCGCCAAAATGATGATGATGAGAATCTTTTAAAGCGATACAGTCCGGTTATCTTGTGCTGTTATCTGTTATTTATTTATTTTAGATACAACTCAAACATTTACACCCATACATTTCTCATATAGTCATTTTTATGTGCACAGTGGATCAATGGGCTTAAATAACACCCAACTTTTCAATTTCCCTTTAGCTCAATAGAGAGTTGTTCCATAAAACAAGCTGCTACGGGTAAAATAACACTTCTCTCTCCATCTGAACAGGTATGAGGAAAAGGCAGCTGCAGAAAAGGACCTGTAGACGTTCTGGTTTGCCTTCAAAATAGCCCAAAATGATGATAAGACTAAAGATAATCCATTATTTTCACCGTGTCACGATGGATTGAAAATAAATGGACACCTGCTGCTGTTTGACGATGACTTCCTTCTCGTACAAAGCGAGATTCAACATGCAGTGTTTCTCTGTTTATCGCTTCGGTTCTTCACTCTCAAAGGGAATTCTTTAGAGATCCGATGAACCCACGCGATATGATTAAAAGCGTTTTTGGGATGATTTTACTCAACGAAGGTCAAAAAACAACACAGTGAACTTCTTCTTTAAAGCCAACATGTTTGAGAAGTTGAAATAACATTAGTCACCAGATGCACACTGATTCTGGACACCATTAGTATTATTATTAGCAGTGGTTTAGAAGACTTCTGAACTGACAATCATCGATTATGATGTGAAACCTGTTGCATGCTCGCTGTCTGGATACAAACGTCACAATGCACACAATACGCTGCCAATGCACTTAAGCTTGGGAGTAACAACAAAATCCTCATGGCCTGGAAAGGAAATGTGGCCAGTGCTTCCGAGTGTAAGAAGCGTGAATAGTGCTCTGCAGGCACTTCAGCCAGACGATATGCCTCTCGCTCCTTCCCCCTCCTCCCTTCCTCTGGCAACTAGAGGGGTTTTTGTCTGTCCTTCCAAGTGTTTACTCTGGCCGGGGTATTTCTTCTTTTTCAGCACTATCTCTTTCATCCGAGTCCTCCAACTTACAAAAAACTCCTTTTTACCGGCTCACAAAGGCAGCTATGTACTTCTTTGTGTCACGCTTGTTTTGCCCGTCTCGCTTGTGTTCTGCTTCCACATTCCCCCCACGTCCCTGCGCTCCTCCTCCCGGACCCGCAGTAATGTCTCTAAGTGCAGCTCAGCACGCTGCTGAATGGGGACTCTTTTCAATACCACCTGCCATTTATCTAACCCTCGGCAGCCTCGGCAGGTGGAGGAGAAGGCCCGGAGCTATGAGCTCGGACAGAAGGCCTCGGGCGCCTGAAGCAGCCTACCTGAGGTTGAATTTCACAGGGGGGATGGAAGCTGCGTGCCGTGTTTGATGAGGTGCTTGAAACAGAGAAGGCAGAAAAGTTGAGGTTCACAAAGATATGCAGTTTGTCTGTCTTTGTAGCTCGAGCAGCCACAGCACGGCAATGCAACTTTCAAGCCATCTTATCACTCACCAAAAACTCACCTGGAGTTTGGCTTTAAATATTTGTCCAGGTTTGTGTAAGCAACATATATTAAGAAATATTTTGCATGAATGTGGAAAGAAATCTACTTTTCGTTGTATAAAGGAGAAAAAAGGACATTTATTGCGTGTTCTTTTGTGTATTCTTTCCTGAAAACAACCGCCTTCAACGTCGACTCAGTATAATATCGAAATATGGCAATCATAGCCGTTCGGGAAGTGCAGTCATCAGGACTCCCTCTGCTTCAGGGGCCATTCTGACTTTGCAAACAATGATTTCAGTGTAAACTCACATGGCCAGCTACAAGCTCAGCGTTTTTCATGAAAAACAATACAATATCTGTTCAATTCATGTCAATCAATTGAGATGGCAGTCAGATTTTGTGAGGTTCTATGTGTACAATTATGTGCTGGATCCTGATATAAATATTATTCTAGGTTTGTGAACAATAAGCTCACTTTGTCTAGTGATGAGTTTGAATGCTTAATTTAGCAGGCAGGAAATCTGCTCTGGATGTAAGGAAACCATAAAAGTGCACACAATAGTTTTTCTAAAAAGGCAAACATCCAGAGGAGCGGGCTTCTCTTTACCGCAAACCACATCCCCGGATCGGCACGCCGTGTGTCCTTGTTGTCAGAGATCATTGCAGAAGGCCTTCTGAACCAGCAGAGGGCACTTCTAACCACAAGAGGTCTGCCTCAAAGGTTATGCACTCACCTTGACAGACCCCATGTAAACACCTAATGTTTGCACCGTAAGACATCCAAGTATGTGTGGTTCCCACTTTTGGTTACAGTTTGACCACATTAAAATGAATAAAGGAAGAATGCAAGGCAGTGATCTCTAAGGCATTTGTATGTGATTGTCAGACACAGTATCTCTACTGAATTTGACTTTGCAAGTGATTGCATTTTAATCTTTGTCTTACTGTATCTTTGACAGAATATGATGTAAGGATGTAGTTGCTCTTTCTGAGTAGTACATGGTAGTTACAGTGGTTGAGAAAACAGAGCTGATGGAAACTGTTCTATCACATCATCAAAGTGATCCAAGAGCCGTGTCTTATGATCATTGTTCATTAAAAATACAATCCAAATATATTGGGGATAAACAGTGTAGCCATGGTGCTGTCGTTCTTATTCATTCATCATTAGAAACAGTGGTCTCAGTCAATCCTTCGGTAGCTGATGGCTCGATTATTTTGGGCTTGTAGGCTTCCCTTCAAAATAAAATAAACGACGTTTAGCTAGAGATAGTGGGAGTGCTAGTTCGCTAGCTAGACTACTCTGGACCTGCTTGTGTAATATGTCGTTTTCAGCATACTCCCTCACACACACACACAAAAAGACAAGCAAGCAAACATACTCCAAAACAAACGTTAAGTTCTGGAAAATAAAAAAGTCCACAAGTCAGAGCGAAGAAGGAGAAAACTTTTTTAAAATAATTTATTAAAGCAATGTAAAAGTAAAATCTCTTTTATTGTGAAAAGCCTACGGACGACGCGATAACACAACTTTGCTAGCTTTTCCCTGCCAAGGAGGGTCAACCACGAGACTTATCAAGCACAGTCACGCTAATGACACCACAGTTGTCTGTGCATCTCTTTTTGAATGACTCTCCACCGCTCTGCTTTCCTCGCGACTGGACACGTGACCCTGCAGAATGAGAGCTGAACACGTGCCCCCTGCAGACTGAGAGCAGGGCTCGCGCAGCCCCGCGCGCTGACTCCTCCCACCGAGTTGTCCTGGGAAACACTAACAACTGGAAGAAAGTGCACTCGAGCCTCCCGTTTTGTGGACGAGGACTTACAGTAGACAGTGTTTTTGTCCTTCCGGAGGAGTATTATGCGTCCGAAAGCCGCCGCTTCTCCTCCTCCTTCACGCTGAGCCTCATCTGCTCCAGGTAAGAAGACTCGTTCACCAAGGAGCCCGTCGGTAACTGTTTGACTGACAGGAATGGAGTCGCCCGGTAGCTATCTTTGGCTCAAGTAACGTTATTCAATGGCCGCTGGGCTCTTTGACTTGTTGCTTGGCAGCCACGACATCCTCGTTGAGTGCCCCCCCCCCCGCTCACGGTTGTGTGAACTCGGGAAGACGAGCCCCGGCTGTCCCACAGAAACGCTCCACGACGGGAAGTAAAGCGGCCAAAGAGCGAAGTAGGACATGAAGGAATATTCAAAGTGCTGCAGTTATAACGGAACCCGTGTTACTAGCGTTCAGTTGGACCCCCGTTAGCACCAAAGACGGCACGGCCATTAAGGGGCATTTAAGAAAGCACTTGGCATGATGGAATAAGATATGATAAAACCAGTAGTGTGAATACATTGGAAGCACATTGATATTTCTCTACAGTACACAGTAGGGGAAGTAACCAGTCCGTCTGTGTGTTGGCAAACCGGAAGCGTAACTGTGAGAAATTAGACTCAATCAAGTGATTTGCTTGATTCATTTAAAAATCCACAGCCACGACTCCTGAATGACATGAAAAAACCCTATTATATGATTGGATAAATGATATATGCTGATAAAAACCCAGCTTTAACTGCCCACATTGTAATGATCATATCTGCAATAAACAATTCCACCATCACAATAAAACCATCATAAAGTGTGACACCACAGACTCTCCTCATCTGGGACTATTATACCCATCAAGGAAGTAGTGTCCGAATGCTATTGGGAAGGACTGCACCCACGTAAACGGAAAAAACAAAAAAGTAGCCTACTAATTAATTTACACTCGCTTGACCTCACCCACTTAATGTGCAAACATGGCCGCCCCCTGGTCTGCCATGTTGTAGTGCACACACAGGGTCAAACACATCTTCTACACTTCCTGGATGCACTCGGGCCTTCTGATCCCTCTCGAGCATCTGAATCGTGAAGATAGTCATGGAAAAAAACAGAAGTGCAAGTAGGGAAAACAAGTTCTTGATGTAAACGTCCAAAACAAAGTTCTTCAAAAACAGCTCAGAAATTTAAACGGATGTATCAAGTGATTACTCTCCTTTGCGCTGTCTTAGCAACCAGCAATACTGAACTTGTCTTAAGTTGCCATCAGTTTAGTAGCCTGAGGAGGACTAACAGAACGGAGAGGAGGAGCTGAAAGGATTTCATCTAAAACCGGTTTTATTACTTCACTCAAATGTGTTCTCACTCCCTGCCTGAGAGGATGAATTAGGAACACCGTTCAGAGCTTGTGTTCCACTGGCTGCCACAGTTGGCGTTGATGCATTTCATCTCTCTGTAGTCAGGTGGGCGGGCGAGTCATCCGCCTTTCTTGGGTCTCTCTCCATCTGGAGGCTTTTATTTTGGGGCTGGCCCGCAAATCTGAGTGTATTCCTTTATTTGAAGTTCACCACCGTCGTTCTTTCTCTTCGACTCTAGAAGTTGTGTCCAACTTGCAGCATCCCTTGTGGTACCTTGCTAATTTCTATTTTATTTTTTCCACCTGTTTCAAGGGAATAAGCTGTAGCTTTACAGTAATGTTGGGCATTAGTGCAGTGTCCCACGCGTGGTTCCACTGCCGGGATTCTTTGCTTTTTTGTGCCTTGCTCATTAGCACGTTGTAAAGGGAAGAACGTCCACTTAGTACTTGGATATCATAAACCTTCCGTCTATCACTTTTGACAACGTAGTGACGTACATATGTGTACGCCCATAATCTGGGGTGTTATGGCGTTTACCATTTCCAACGCACAGGTTTCTCAGCTTTTCAGTATAGTTATAAAATGGCAAATATGTTCTGCAAAAGTTCTGTATTCTTTAAAACAATCCAAATAGTGTGAAATGTCTGGAATAACTTAGCCACCGTGTTGTCATGTAGGTAATCAGTGTAGATATAAAACTGTAGTGACAATCCTCGTATCCAAAAGAAAGAATGTCAACTTTTTTTTAGATTTCAACACAATCTTAAAGATTAAAAAGCCTCACGATGTAGCAGCAGCAGACGAGGCTACAGTTCAATGAGCATCAGCAAAAGACGACACAGAGGTTCCACAGAACAGCAACGCAAATGACTGTATCCTCGATCACCGCGAGGCTGTTCCCAGGATTCGGCTCCAGTCAGACACCCGGAGGAGGAGCCTGCCTTCCCATCGAGAGCACCGTAAATTACCAGGAGGATTGTGCCGGCTCCGAGCTGAACCCGGCCAAATTTCTCGTCCTCACAAACCCCCTAATTCAATGATGACGGAGGATGCGCACGGTGTCAGCCTTGTAATTACAGCGTATTTACTACAGCATGAAACCCTTACCGGTACCAGTTGGCGACACGGTATGTGTTTGTGTACGGCTGGGAGGAACACTTCTGAAAAATCCCAGCTGATATCCACAATGAGGCCTTGACTCACTTTGACTTATTTTTTGTTTTGTGACGACCGTGATTGCAGGATTCCTCTCAGCACGCCAATCGGCACTCTCTGTTCCCACAGCAGTCTCCCTCCCTCTTCCTGGGGCTTATTGGTCCCAGGAAGACGCTGCTGTTAATTGTTACTGGAGGCGGCTGGTGGAAAATGTTCTACTTGGGGCCGTCGAATCAATGTCAGAAAACATCCCGAGTTGATTCAATGCCAAATATTTAAGGCATAGAAAAAATAACACAAATTTTACTTTTTATTCCAACATGAAAAGAAGCAGTAAACAACAATTAATTTCATTTTTATTTTGTGTAGCCCCAAACCACAAATTACCAATTTGCCTCAGAGTGCTTTAGAGTCTGTTCACATGCAACATCCTCTGTCCTGAAACCCTCACATTGGCTCACTCCTTAAAAAGGGTTTTTGTTAACCTCACAGACAATTTAGCATAATATATATATATATCTCTATATGTCAGTCGTCTTTACAACTTGCTTGGGACAAAACCAATGTTGCCCCAGGCTGTGTCTATTTAAGGATGCTGATTGGGTTTTTTATTTAATTAGCAATTGGCTAAAGTGCTTGTTAGATCTGCCTTCTCCATTGCCCCTATTTTGTGTAGATATTGTATTTTACAAATATTACTGGGTACAGTCCATATTTCAAAACAAATAATGACATTCATTCTGTGAGACCCACATCTTTCTATGAACAAAAACACATTTTTTATTGACACTAAACCATCCAGGACCCCCCCCCCCTCTCTGTGTGTTCTCCTCGCTCTCATCACACCATTGTTTTGAGTGGGTTCATTGCTGAAGAGATGAGAGAGAACAAGAACACTAACGCGTGGAGCGCACAGGGCGGGGTGGCTGCAGACACCTGACCTGCAGGCTCCGCCTCTCCGCTCTGACATCAACGCTTTGATCAGCCTGCTGCCTGTGTTCGCACAAAGCCATATTTAGCTCAGTGTAATCAGCGCGGCCAGAGCTCGCATGTCCGCTGCTCAGCGATGCCTGCGTAGTGTAAACACACCTGCTCTCCCTGGTGGACTTCAATTGACTTTAATGTGCACCTGAAGGAGTCAGCGCGCATCCATTTCCACCAAGCCGACTCGGGGTAAGGCCTCCGTCAGTGCCCTTTGTGTCACGCTAAAAATATGAATTTAATCAGCTCTGCAGTTTGAGGTCACAGTGGAAATTTAAGCAGGTGTGCATGTAATATCGTAAGTGGTCAACTTATCAAAAGCGTCCGAATGTAGGAAGTAACCAAGTGATTTTTGTTCCCCATGCAGGGCAAAGTTTGACTGTGATTCACCCTCAGGACTTAGAAAGGTCTGAGGTAACGCTAAGTGCTCTTGATAAGGACATGCAGGATTGGGCCTCTGCTTAAGGGAAATTACATGTTTTATTCATGGGCACACATTTCCTCGTAGTTCTGCTACGTGTAAACTCACATCAGGTGCAAATAAGTCCATTCTGACAAAAGATAACCTCAATTCTGTCAATAAATCTTTCTCTGAAGTATTGAGCCTTTTTCCTTAGTTTGCTTCTACACCCTAATTTATTTTCTGGTCACATGGGGCATTCAAAGACTGGTTGTTCACATACAACAGGTTTGACTTCTGCATAGTAAATTAACCTGAATTCAGGAACAGAATTTGGGCTTTTTAAATGTTGTCAAACTGTGTACAAATGTAAAATGACGAGTAAACCAATCTACACTGGTGAAATAAGTGTAGTGCCCCCTTTTTTTAAGATTAAGTTAAGCACATGTCTGTAGTGCCTAAGTTATAATACAGGACCTTTTACTTTTACGTATGTTGATGTCTTTAAACGATAAATGAAAAGTTAGAAGTCCAGAAACCGGGCCTTCTGAAATAGTCTGTTGCGGCGCCAGAGGGGGAAGTGTGCCTCCTCGCGTTCCATCCACTTTCCCAAACCACCGCTTTTAGTTTCACACTCATCATCTCGCTGTTTATGAACAGTTTCTCAAGGAAGAGCGACTCATAAGATCACAAATGTGCCGTCTGTTGGAAAGACCCCGGAAAAGTGGACGCGCGCACGCACACACACACACACACACACACACACACACACACACACACACACACATACATATTTGTGGGCAATTTGGAGTTTGTGATTGACCAAACTTGGAGCTAAGAATCAGATGGAGAAAATAGAACCAACGAAAGACATGACGTCATAAGGCAAAGTGTCGTTCATACTCTAATAGCACGCGTTGGCTGGTTGTTTCATTGAAACTACATATTCACTACTGCTGCAGTGGGGTAAAGTTAATCTGATCAGGCCTGCTGTGAGACTGTAAGGTTTGCATAGATCCGGATTCTCCTCCTAAACCTCTTAGCGCTCACAGGAGACCTACATCTCCTTTCCTTTCTCTTCGTCTTTCCGTGTGTGTTTTCTTTCCCGCCCTGTCTGCTCTTCTTTTCACAGGCAGTTTGTTTTTCCACTCGCCGCGGTTGGAATGAGTAAGCTAAGTAATTTGCCGGTGAAATGTCATATTGATCATTTTGAGAGATTTTTTCTGCTCCTGTAAATGTGTTTAACTCCACAAGGCTCACCCGGCTATTGCCCGTCAGTATTGTGTGAGAAATTGGATTGCCAAGTGCAGCTGAGTTCAAGTAGCAGGAATTGCCCTGTTGATTGGGCAATGTTTTCAACATATTTATCCATCCCTAGGTGTCAGGTCCTGGATTTACCGGTGCAAACATTTCGTCAGAACAGCCTTTAGACCTTCCAATAAACGTTAGCCCGAGCTTGTTCTTTCCAAATAGGTTGTCACTCCTAAAACGTACGTTGCTCTCTTTGACATGAAGATTGATACCTTGCTAGCTTAGCATAAAGACAAGAAGCAGGAAACGGTTAACCTTTCTATCTCATGTTTTAATGTCTTTACAACATGGGAACATTAACTTTGTTTTTTGTAAGGGGGTTAATGTAACAGATTAACGTCCTGGATGCTCTGGTTGCTTGGCAACTGGTCCTGGCCAGGAAGTCCTTTGGCAAATAATCCCCCATGCAACTATAGATGGTTTTTTACTCTTCCAACAATTAACAGAGCTATTGCTAGCTGGCATCATACTTACCATTCAGATGTGACAGAGGTATTAGTCCAACACCTTTTTTTAAAGAAGTCTCCTGAGCTCTTGATTGAAAGGGGCGCGGGGGTGTCAAGCCTTGGAAGGAGCACTGATCAAGGCCGGGCCCTGATTACAGGCCGGCCTCGGTGCGCCTCCCAATAAGATAATGCTATCGGGGCCCACAGGTATTTGGTTTCAGTGGAGAGGGTAATAACTGTCACCAAACACTAAGGAGACCTTTCATCCCCCGTCCTCGGGTTGTTGGCCAGCATTTGTGTGCAGTCCCACGCACAAAGGTAGCTTTTGTGTGCAGGGGGGGTCTCGAATGCCTCATATCTATCGCGGGGACGGTAGCGAGGTTTGATTAAATCAAACAGCCGTGACTATCTAAGCGGCAGTCAACATCGTGCGTCCTGGTGCTCTGCTTGTTGTGGAGGTGAGTGACGTAGGCTGGACTAATTTAGCTGGGCCCCAGAGGAGCAGGGGGCTGATGGTATACTTAAAAAGAGAGAAAAGTACCAAGGGATACGGATGCACTTTGCTCCCTCTCCGATGTTTCGTGCGGTCGGTGTTGCAGTGATCAGCCAACACCTAGTGGTTAACCCGGGGGAGGTTAAACAAACGAGTTAAACATTGAACTCGAGTTTAGAGCCTGCTATTCACCCTCAGCATGACACACTGCTAGTGTTTGGCAAAAATGTAACCAAGAATTTGTCACTTCAGGGGTTTGGTCGCTCAGTGTCTCGTTGCTGTGAGTCAGACGCTGGCTCATGTTTACCATGAGACTTTTATCCTGGTAGAGGGAAAACAAGCCAGTCTTTACCCCAGTACTAGGGGCTCTGTTTGATATCCATCACAAACCCCAGCCCTTCCAGATCGAATACAAAGTGTACTCTATAGAAATGAACACCAGATCAACTGAATGTTGATAGTACGAGAATAAGGGGAAGTTAAGAGGAGTTAACCATGAACTCTCCCCAGGCTTAAATCGGCTTGGAAGCTCACCCCGACCCTCTTCATCTGCCATTTAGCAGAGGCTTTTCTATCCAAAGCTGCTTACTGTACCTCACATTCTGAGCATGCTGGCCAAGTGGCTCCTCGGACCCCTGAACCTGGTTCGGATGGCAGTCAATGATCGGCTAATGAGGGTCCGCTGTCGGTCAGAAAGGGAAAATGAATGATATAGTATCCCTAATCTGTATTGGTATTCTCCAAGTTAATTAATGGCCAATGGGAGGTTTTTGACCCCAAAAGACTGCAGGTTTAGGTGCAGCTCTGATTCAACTGTGTCAAACTGATCAATGTCACCTGTTTATATTACAAGTAGTTGCTCAGGATTGTGAGCTACTAGATTCCACTTCCTGTGCTTTTTTTTTTTTTTTTTTTGTAAAATGTCGAGATTTAAGTTGAGCAGTGTATTTTATAAAATCACTTAATGCGCATGGCTTAATGCCAGTTTTAGAAAAACATGAATATCATTAAGAGGTTTGTCTCTTTCTCTGAATTACTAGCTGGGTTGTTTGAGAATGTCTGTTATTCACACAATGTTAGTTTCAAATGAGTACAATGAGTTGCATTAGTCCTTGATAAGCCACAGGTGTGATAATCATTCCTAAATGACTCAAAGGATAACGCTATGCTGCATGGGGGCATGGGGATGGTGTTGAAAGGGCAGCACCTGAATTATGCATGAAACCACGTGGCTTATGCATCCTGAAGTGTTTGGGTTTTCTAACACTAAGTGGTCTCCTGGCAACAGAGGAACACTGACCTGCTCTTGTTTTACTGGATCATAGAGACTGTCCTTTGGACAGGGGGCTCATAGAGGAGACAAGAAAAAGATTATGTTGATGGCGTCACGGGCCCCGGTCACCTCTGACCTCCCCGCTGTTTACCGTTTGTACCGTCAATGAATGAGCTCGCTGCCATGTTTTAATGGCATCTCTTGTAGATTGTCTTTGATCTGAAGGATTTGGAAAAAGTACAAGAAGATTACATGTCTTTACAGGACAATGACGAAGGGGATTGGGAGCACGTAGTACAACCGGAATGCAGATTTTTTTTTTAAAATTCTAAGCGTGTGTGTGTGTTAAACTTGAAAAATATAAACTCTAATGTAATTCCAATTTTCAAAGCTGAAAATCCCCATCCTGAAGTTTCCCTGGGGAGGTATCGACTTGACATTTTTATTTGAGTAGGTCCCTGTTTGTTTTTGCTTTTGATGCTACACATATTTCCACCAATGGTTTGACATTTTCCCACTGATCCACATTTGGCAATAACACGCAGAAATATACACCAATCTGCCAGCAAAGACAGGAATGAGGATGACTGCAGGGTTAGGAATGCAAACAATGCTCCATCCGAGCTACAACATTTTAATCTACCAGCAATTGGTTTTCAGCCTTCAAGAAACAACATATGGCCGTTGTAGAGTGACACTGAATGTCAACACAACTTTAGTTTGACTTCAACACCGGATGCACCTTCCATCCAGGAAGGGTTCCTTGTCACTGCAGCGCTGACCGTCCGGTCATACACTGCCTTGGTGGTCTGCCCCTTGCATTGTGGTGGGAGTGGTGTGGGGGGGTGATCGTCAGCTGTTGATTGCGGAGAGCGTAGTGCGATTAATGAGTTGTCAAGCTCAAGTCACATGGCTATTACGGGCCCCCGTGGAAGCCATAATGTGGGGCTTTAAAAAAGCCCGACTCGGAGCGTCAGCGCCCCCATCCCGGCCCCGGGGGGGCTTTTCTCTTGATGAATCGGTTCACTCCTGACGCCTGCGCACTTGAAGGCGGATGCCTGTCTCGTGGCCTTCCTTCCGTAAAAGAAGAAAATTCGGTTCCAGCGGCCGTTCCAAGGCAATTTGGTCCATAATGGAGACTGTTACGGAGCTGTGCTGAGAGCGGCCCCCAGTGTTGTAGCTGGAGTTAATGGGTTGTGTAATCTCTATAAGCAGGTGTCGGGTGGCTGTAGGCTGAGCTTAGGGGGATGTCATTTCTCAAGGTTCTTATGTTACCAGTTTTTTTGTGTTTGTGTTCTTTTTGCTGACTTACATGGCCGTCAAGCAGGTTTATGTTTATACTTTTAATTAAACAGATTGCAGATACGAAGGATATATTTTTGGTGCAGATGTTGACCAAATTATTGGCTGAGGATAATCAAAGTTATAGTTTAGTAAAACTAAAAGGATTTTTTCATTTTTAAAAACTGCATTAAGTTCCTCTTTAAGGCCAGGTATTTTCCACACGCAGCATCAAAGCACCTTTTTCCACTACTTGCTTGAAACTCGTGTCCCGTTGAGAAAATACTGCACCTTTTTAATGATCCAAAAACCAGTGACTTTTCTGTGCTTTGTAGGATTTGCTGTCTAAAATGACCTTTAATTTAGAAATCCCCCGGCGTGTCCTTTTGTGAAAGACTGCTGCTGTCAAAGAGAGAGTCTGGATTACACCCACCAAAGTGTACGATGGTGGGGTCAACGACAGAAACCGATTCAATGTGGCCGGGGGAACAAATATCCAACCTGCACTGAGGGATATTTCTGATGTCATCGGTGTATCAAGTGACTCCTCATCCTGTGAAGTCTCTTGTAGTGAGGAACACAAGGGAACTAGAAAATGCACTAGGATGCCAAAAGCTGAAATGAAACTGAAATATCTGAAAATACGGAAATGGGAAACAACCAGATAAAACCCCAAAGCATTAAACTGCACTGCTGAAAACCTGTCTAGTTGAAATGTAGAAGTAACAGAGTTGGAAGCTAAACTTGATAATCTAGGGAAGCTTAATTACAAAGTCAAAGTTAAACGACGGTTAAACATCAGGTGCAGACAATCCATGAGCAAGCTAGCTTTTCAAGGTTTTTAGATATATTAAATACTTAAAGCTAACTATATATCTCAAAAAGAACAGTAGCAGGAAACGTTAAAGTAGTTGTCTTGTTTTCTTTGAAGCTGCAATATAAACGTGATCAAAACGCCCACTGTGAAGAAGTGTCTGAGCTGAACAGGGTCACAGGGGATCAATAGAAGCTATCATCCCTGTCCTCAGCGGTGGGACTTTAGCAGCACACCCACTGACTAGAGAATACGTTCCGCCGGTCAATAAGATGTCACGTAAAATGTCAGACAGGATTCAAAGCACCTTTTTGAGTGAAGACAGAGGAGAAAAAACGGAGCCCTGATAGATCCGAAAATATGCAAATGTAATTGAGCCGGTGAGCCCGATGGGGACCTGATGGTGGAGTCTTATCAGTCAAAGTCATGCATGTGGTGAGTAAGCTAGTCCCTGGCCCATTGCACTTAAGGCAAGAGGATTAGACTCCAGAGTATTATTAGAGCTGATTATCCCCTTACCTGATGCGCCTAATTCCTACCCGAGCCCTTTATTTAGCAGAAAGCAAGAAAAACGGTTTGGATCGGGGGGGAGGTCGCTCTGCGCAGCTCCTCTCTCTGTTTTCTTTTTCTTTTTTCTGCTGAACTCATTAGGTCCTGGCCTTTTGTCAGCCCCCCCCCCCCTCACCCGCGCCGTTCATGTGATTAATGCACTGCCGCTTACCACTGAGGCCGGCAGTGATGACTTGTTTTAGTGCCAGGGAACGGTGGACAAACGCAAATTGTCCCCGACCGGTCCCCCCCCCCCCCCCACCACCTCCCCCACCCTGACCCGTTGATGAATGCGACCAGGCCTCGATTTCTCTTTTAAAAACCGGGGCCTGAACAGAAAGAGGGATTTTTCTGAAGCGTTTTGTTCTCAAGTCAATAGCTGTAATATGGTGCTTGTTTGGGGATGTAATTGCCTTTGACCTTTTACGCCCCAAAAATGGATATCGTGCTCGCTGGTCCTTCTGCAATGATCCTTCTGCAATGATCCCATGTAGAGGAGGCAAAGCGGGGTGAGCGTCATCCTCAAACCTTCTGAAGAACACGCACAAACAGTTGGTCCTTGTTGACGCAGCCTGCCTTTGACTAAACAAGCACAAATGGAGCCTTGGCAGATTTGGTTGGATGATGTGTGTGTGTTTTCTTTCCCACGTGTCATACAGAGTGTGTCCTTATTAGGAACGGGGAGCCCCTGCCCCCCCAAAAAAGAGAGAGAGAGACACTTATCAGCAAGCAACTGAATGTAGCTCCGTGTCTTCTGCTATATGAGCATCTGCTTTATTCAGTTCTGTATCTGTGAACCTCAACACGTCACCTCAGCATTTTGACCTCTAACCTCCTGATGTCTTCTTGTCTTCACAGTGTCCACGGACATGAAACTCAACCCACAGCAAGCTCCACTCTATGTAAGTTTTTCTTTTCATCTATAATGGTATATTTTTCTTGTTGTTTAACATTGTGTAATTCCCTCTTGTATCGACTTTATATTGCCATTCCATCAAAATGTTTGAAGCTTTTATAGGATCACATTTGAAAACATCATGATAGCCTTGTGACCTGTTAGCATTAGCTGTTTATCTTCAGTGCAGTAGATCCCTGTTATTACTAGGTCAGTTCTAACTGCTTTAATGTTTTAATGTTTCACCCCCATGGCTTATTTTGGAAGCATTCACACTTGTCATAGAAGCTATTTTGCGGAGGACCGTAGTTTGTTCGTCCACCCACACAGCTGTTTCTACCTGTAGGCGTGTTCCTCAAGGTTCCTTTGTTGCACCTGTTGGGGCGGTACGCGGCACGCCTTTATCTTCCTTATTAGTGCTTTGTTACGCAGTGTGATGACCTCACCTAATTCCATGAAATTTCACCGCCAGCCTTAGAACAGGTGTAATTATGTGGAATGACAGAAAAGGTCATTGTGTGTGCGTGTGCAGGGTAACGGAGAACACAACGTCCGACTGCACGCATATCAACTGGCTGTTTAATATCTTACTGATTGGCAAACTTTCCTAACAGTTTATTATCCTGTACAGGGTCATGGGTCATTGTCTTTCACACGTTATCAGTTGAACGACATGGGAACCACTCGGTGGACCGTCGAGATTACAAAATAAAACGAGAAAATGTATTGGGAAGTGACAAAAAACTGATTATCCGATTTGGGATAAAACAGCAATGGTAGTGGCCCTCTTAGATTATTACTCTAAAAAAGGTGAGGCCTAGTTTACCCGGACATGTTAAATGCAGAGTGCTTGTGTGTTTAAAAAAACTTTTTGTAGTATCCGGTCATGTGGAGTTTTCTGGGGGCGGTCCCATCAAGCGTGTATCAGTCTTTCCATGTTGTGACCCCTACCTGGATGAAAGCTTGTCTCAGTGGTCTTGTTACTACAGGCGAGGGCTCCTCTCCCCACTAAGTTGTGAATAAAGCTCCAGATGCCTGATTTCCTATTCAGCAGGACAGAATATCCTCCTTTTTTCTTCTTCCAGGAATAAAGCAAGGCCTCGGGCAATTTCTTTTTTCTTTCTTTTTGATGTAATAATGTCCTTAAAAAAATGCAATCAAATTTTCACCTAACCTGATCCAATAATTTAATAAGTTGACCGATATTGTCATGTGCTTCCTCAGGTTCCTCGAGTGTTTGTTAAAGGATGAGGTTAATTGTTATGCTTATGAAAAAGGACATTTAATGGATTTTCAATCCACGTTTTGCAGCAGTGAGTTTGCACAGACTAATGTTTTTAATCACTCCCAGTGACATATCTAAAGACATAGTCATAAAATATCACGTTGTCGGTCATTATTTGGTTTTACATTTTCAATATTGTTGGTGCTAACGTCATTGCATTGGCAGGACATTCTAACAATATAGGGTGCAACAGTCATTATTCTCATTAGGAGTGTTTATTAGTAAGATCAGGTGGGTTGGGGGTCCAATTGATCCACCTGATTAATGGGGAATGGGTTGCGGCTGTGTGAGTTAATGCATCATTAATGAGTGTGAAAATAATAATTTATTACAAACACAGCCGAGAGCCGGACAACAGGAGGCAAAAGTTTACTCCTACAAGTTACCTTCCATGCTTAAATGTCCCTCAGTGTGAAATCTACTACATCGATATACAATAAAAATGACATAGATAAAAAGTTACAGTACCAGTCATGTTTGATATTTCCATGCAGGGCCAGGTCTATCACAGAAAACACACACACATTAACCGCCCAGACAACCGTATCTGTGATTTACAGCCAGACCGCTGGGTGGAACCGGGCGTTCAGTTAGGCCTCATTAGACCTCGGGTCGTCCACACCTGCCGCTGACAGTGAGAAAGCTCCTAAGAGTTAAGTAGTCGCACTGTAATTGTCGCTCTTCAAAAACACCACTCTGCAGCGAGGGAAAACCACGGCCCGGTCCGTACATCTCGATCTTTCTAGTCTCTTGCAACATTACTTTGACCAAACCAATACTTTTAATGATGAGGTGCTGGAAGTGAGGCAGCCGAGGACGACTCGCAGGCAGCATTTCCACAGCGGCTTTTACGAGCAAGTCGGGTCCCTGAACGCAACGCGCCGCAGTGCTGATGTTACCTGTGTCCTCCCTGCTAGCTGTGCCTCGATCATTAAACGCTCTGGAGTTTTTGTTACGTGTGAAATGGACCTGGTATTCGCTGAGATTTCTGTTAATTATCTCTGATAGTCCAGCAGCAGCGACTTCTCCTGGTAAACCGTGCAGAAACGTTGCAGAAAGTTGACTAAAAGCTCCAAAGGTCTACAATGATTAACGCTAAGAGGAAAACCTCAAAGGGACGTCTTCAACATTAAGTGCTGAAGTGGAGAGACACCATGTTGAGTCAGAAAGCTGGCCAGAAGGATAAACATTCATTTGGACGGAATAAAAACGTATTTTTTTTATGAAACCTTAAAATCAGCTTCAGTGAGCACTCAAATTCCAACGCTGCTTTTGACCTGCAGAGCTGATGCCAGTTGCAGGACTCACATGGGCATCTTTGAGAGGCGTTGGCAGGGGGGCTTCGATTAGCAGGTCGATGCCCCAGCAGGTCACTTTAAGTGCTGCTTTCCAGCGGAGAGCACAGTCACACGGCTAAAAGCAGACACTCAAGGATTATTGTTTTTGCATTCTAATGATGTTATTGTGAGACTTATTGGCGGTAGTTTTAATTTTTGCTTGTGTGTCTTGTATGTGAGTGTGTTTTTAGTTTTTTCTGTGTGCAGTTGTGCTTCCTGCAGACTAAGGCAGATGTTTCAAATCTCCGTTCTGACTCTCAGGTTGGTAGATTTAGCACAGGCAGGCCCAGAGTGAAAGGATTGTGTATGAATCACAAAGACTTCACGACTCTGGATGTAAAACATCAGCAGCGGACGGACCAGTTTAGACTGGATGAGTCGCTGTGGCGCCCTCGTAGATGTACTGGCTAACATGCTCAACCACGTGGACTGAAAGAAACGACTGGAACGTGAACATATTTATGAGCATGTGGAGCGCAAAGGTGCAAAATCCCACGAGCTGCTGCTCCTCTCCGTGCGATCCGATAGCAAATGAGATTTTAATGGAGAGCGTCTCATACCTGCCGGCTTCACCGCGCATCTACAACTCAATTTATTTCATGCAGCCCCTACACTGCGCATCCCCACTGAAAGTCCATGTATTTAGTCCCGCTCCCTAAAGGTCCCTGCAGGCTGTTTCTCTTCCTGTGCTACGTGGCTGCACCCCCCCTCTCTTATTGCCCAGCAGCAGCAATGGCTTACCAAACCTAAATTTGCCAATTCCCATCTGCTGGCTACCCCTCCCCTCAGTGGAACTAAGGCCCGAGGCCACCTCTTCATTAGAGAAAGAAGGAGCCCGGTGAAAATAAGAAAACTGCTCTGGTCAAGTGGGATGAACTGTCCCATTGTTCCTCCCTCCCCGCCCCGCCTGCCCTGTCTCCAAGCTGCAGTCCCCCAGTGGAAAGAAAACAGCACCGTTTTGGAACAATATCCCTATTTCTTTGCTGCTTCTTCTCCTCGTAGTCCTCCACGTCCTCCTCCTCCTCAGTCAGTCCTCAGATGACATCGGCCCATAATGATGCAGCCACAACAGGCCAACTGTCTCTGTGGACAAGTGGCCTGTTGTGGCTGTCTCCACTGGTCACATCATATTATCGAGGAGACACAATATATAGTAGACCCAATACAGCTGAGATGAGGTTGTATTTTGGGACTTTTTTTGCAAAACCCCACGCCCTCCATTGTGACTCATTGGACTGATCTCTGGTGGGGACGAGTCCGCCTACGTGGTGCAGCCAGAACAACATGGAGCTCAACGCCCTGAAGACAGTGGAGATGGTCGTGGACTTCAGGAAGAACGCACCTTGTGTGACTCCCCCGTCACCACTGTGGACTCCTTCTGTTTCCTGGGCTCCATCATCACCCAGGACCTCAAATGGGAGCTGAACATCGGCTCCATCAGAAACTCAACCTGCCTCAGACGATGATGACTTCTACACGGCCATCATGGAGTCCATCCTCTGCTCCTCCATCACCGTGTGGTACGCTGCAGCCACAGCCAAGGACAAGGACAGGTTGCAGCGTGTCATCCACTCTGCAGAGAGGGTGATTGGCTGCAATCTGCCGTCTCTCCAGGACTTGTTCGCTTCCAGGACTTTGAAGCAGCCAGAAAGATTGAAGCCGACCCCTCTGACCCTGGACATGAACTGTTTGTGCCCCCTTCCATCCAGCCTCCTCCATCCACATCAACAGTTTCTTCCCTTCGGCAGTCGGGCTCATCAACAGAGCCGGGTCCCCCCCCCCTGACTGACTCTCACTCCCATGTTCATTCACTTTGTCACTTTCACTTGTCACTTTGTTTAGCTGGTGCACTTTATCTTTATTTTTATTTCTATTTTTATCTTATCTCCTCTTACTTACTAACCCATAGCTTTAGCTTTAGCGCACTAACCCATATCGTATATTTTATTATACTTTTATTTTTATCTTATTGCTGCACTATGTTGTTATTATTGTTCTGTCTTCCGTCATGCACCAACCGCCAAGACAATTTCCACATTTACCACTCTTGCTCTTGGTCTTTCATGCGCTATTAATTTTTGTATTTATTATACTGGATGACATGGAAACTGTGGCAGACATTTTTGTGTTATACGTTTTGTTTTAAAAGGGATCCCAAATATACATTTGATGTCTGCAAAGCAGTGAAAAGACACATTTTATTCTCTAGGGCTGACACCCTCTGGTCGATCGCACAACGTCCTCTCATCCTACAAACGGGATCCAACTGAATGCTGGTGTTACTTAAGAAAGACTAAAGGCACTTCTTAATCCAGTGGTTTCAGAGGGGTGTGTGTGTGACACACAAAGCGAGAGAGACACACACACACACACACACACTGCAGCCCTCTGTGTCTTTTGTGTCAACCCTCTTCTTTTGTTTTCATGAGATATCACATGACTAAGGCAGGCTCTAAATCCATTTCTTTTCTGTTTTTATTTTGTGTGTTTTGATAAAACCCCAAACAATCACATCCAATATATATGTGGCTCCTCCCCGAGCCGCATTCAGGTCGCTGGTTTGGGCCTTTTGTGCCACGCTGCAACACACAGCTGTGGAAAGTCAACGTGCAAACGCAATAACAGCTGTTGAGTTGCCAGTGAACACGTCGAAAAGAGTGTTGACCTTGTTTTATGTGCCAAAGGTGCACAAGGGTGAGAGCTGAGCGAGTTGATAAACAGCGCTAATACAGAAGCTGTTAATCATGTGGCCTCCTCCGTTTGTAAAGCGGTCTCATCCTCCTCCTCCTCCTCATCCTCCTCCTGCATAGTCAGAACCTGACGGTGCTCGCTAGGCGAGTCGTTCCAGCCGCCTTCCAGTTTCTTGAATGATGTGAGGAGCACGGCGTTAGATCAATAAGTCATTATCATATTCACTTTTTGAGGCATTTGTGTAGTTGGGTGCTGCTTAGAAAGAGTTTTTACACCACGGCCCTGTTCTGTTTTTGGCATCCACACATGCGCTCTTTACCCGTGTGGCGAAGGATCGGCGTTCTTCTCGCACGCATCACACAGATGTTCAATTCTCAAAAAGTGTCACATAATCTGAAATGAAGTGATGAAAACCTGTGAACTAAAAATGATTTTATAATTCATGCAGATTTTTATTTTTGTCTCTTCCTCTGTGCAGGGGCTGTGTGTGATCACGGTGCAGCTCGCTGATGGAGAGCTGGCTGCAGACGACGAGAGCCTTGACTACTTCCTGCTGTTTTCTGGCAGCACACAGAGGCACCTGACCAGCACCCTGAGGAGCAGTCATGACACCTTGCAGGCGCTGTGTCCCGGTAAGCCCCCCCGCCCCCACATGACATCCTCTAATGGTCCCATGGGGGGAGGCAGCTCCACCTAAAGGATCTTGATACATGTTAAATCTATTTTCTGTGTCAATTGATGACATAGGGCCTTGTCGCAGATATCTTTTAAATGATGTTGCTAAATAACAACAAATTGACCTGTAGCTTATGTGAAAGTCACATCAGGGGTAATCCAGTGTTTTCAGGCCACTAACATACAGTCAAAGCCCTCCAAGAGAATGGAAATATAATCAAATGTATGATCATAACTAAACATAAGATCAACATAAGTAAAACTCTGTCTCCCAAATGGGTCTGTGTGGCCATTATGTGCTGTAGCCAAGGAGAAAATAAAGCGCTGCAAAATCTTTGATAACAAAAAATGATCTTTAAGAAGGGGATGCTACTATTGTTCCCTCACATCACACACAGTAAGGGTTTTATTAGAGCAGTTTAAGATACTCCACGTAATAGAGGATCATTCATCCATGTTGTTTTTAAACTACTGCACTATGTTCGAGGGGGAGAAATCACCTCGTTTGACTTTTTCTAGAGACCGGAGACATTCATCACTGCTCCCAGAGCACATTCCGTTTATTCCCCTTGCAAAATTAAACACATTTAGCAAAACTGAAGTCAGTGAAAACTTCCTGTGAGGCCGGAAGAGCAATGATGAACGTAAATCACGGGTCAAGGTCAAGGGTCACCGTGCACATAAAACGGGTACGTGGGTGGCGACGAAATGTAGGGAAATACATCAAACATAAGCCCAAGGGACAAATAATTATGATATGTTGGAACTTGTTGTTTTCCTCAAGTGTCCGCGCTCCCGACAGGAAAGAACAAGAAGGCGGCACACGTTAAACTGCATTATCTCATTAAGAGCTTCGGAAGAATTGGAGCCGTCCAAGGGGGGGCAGGAGGAGGTGTTGCTCTCTACTAACAGATTAGTGCCGCTCCACTGCTCCGTCCATAAGGAAACACGTCCTGTGACCAAGCAGGAGGTCCTCCAGTGTGCTGAGACTGTGTATGGTCTAAGTTCTCATACTGCACTATGACGGGCTAGGTGGGTCTCAGCCGGTAGATCTAGATGCAGAGAACGGATTGAGGTGATTGGCATTTTGGGAAGGAATGATTTGATGCAGATTATCCATGTGCAGTTTCAATTAGAGGGTGGGATGTTAGCACTGCAGGTAAGGCGTCAATCAGAGCCTTTATTTCCTGTGTGGGCACATTTTCATTTAGCTGATAACATGTCATGTCATCAGTCTGTTGGTAGTTCCAGTTTGATTTGCGACTGCCGAAGGGGAATGAGCGTGATTATTGAAGCACATTGCATTAGGCAAACAATCATATTTCTTGCAGTTAGTTACTGTATGAATGAGGCCAGTGAAGCAAATGTGCACTGTATTATTGTTAATGACAGGTAATCAATATACCATTTTTACGATGTCAATGATGTTGTTGCTAATTGTACGGCATTGTTGCTGCTCAGCACGGCCTGTGAACCAAACAGAACATCTTTTTATTTCTAATATTTTTAAAGTGATTTTCACACAACTTTCTACATGCAATCTAGTTTTAATTGATGGTTAATGTCGAGTTGGACACTTTTCTTGTTGTCTACAGTTTCCTGTAGACGATCCAAATATGGCTTTTAAACATAATACTCCACCAGCTTCCCCTTTTTGAAATTGCATTAATCAGCATGCCTTTTTCATAGCAACATTACAAAGTCAAAACATAGTCAATAGAATGATTGTAAAAGGCAAGTTTTAAACACACACATGGGGCTTCGACATATATAGACATGCTAATGACCTTATAGAAGAAAAACATTGATTTTGATCATTAGATATTATTAAACTAACTCCTGCTGTTTCTCCTGCCCTCTCACCCTACCTTCTGCCTTCCTTGCTGTAGCTCATGACTGTTGCGAGGTGGTGCGGGTCACCTTGTGTTCAGCCAGCCGAGGCGTACCCGAGTCCCCCGAGGACCTAACGCCCTGTCTGGGTCGCGTGGCTCCATTGGCCGAGCATCCATTCGGCTTTGTCCAGGATTTGGCTTTTGACCTGGCCCAGTTCCTGGTGAGCATTTCCAAGTGAGCCCTAACATAACCACACAGACTAAAGGCTTGCTGCGGAGTTGAGAGCAGAGTGGTATCCGCTGGCAACGAGTGCTGCAGCTGTGTGGGCAAAGTGACAGTAAGACAGAAGTTATTCTTCACCGACAGATATTGATGTCCCCCAGACCTCGCCATTCAATTAATGAATTCTTTTCTGCACAATTTATCACAATTTAACTGTCTTAACTGTCTTAACTGTTTTTGGCACAGCTCTGCCCCAAATTGAGCTTGGCACTAAGAGTTGCGTCTTCCTGAATTTACATGTTGCATTTTTGGGCATCGGGTTTATGCTCTTAGGCAAGCGCCTTAAAGCGACTAAGCTCTTTAACAATCTTAACCCATCTCCATAATCGCCCCCACCACGCAGGTGAGCACCGCGGGCCGAGTCGACGGCCTGGAAGGGGCCTTGCTGCTGGACGAGTGTCGGATTCCCTCGCAGGAGTGCGAGCGCCTGGACGAGAAGCTGGCGCTGGCCCTCCACCACCTGACGCTGCCTCCGGGATGGAGCTTACTGGGGAACCAGCTGACCAACGGCACTGGTGAGGCCCAATGGGTCTCAAACATGTCATTTCAGAGCGTGTGTGCAGCGCTGCACAAACATGATGACACATTATAGCTTTACACATAATGGCACACACGGCTCCTCTGCTTTGTTTTTGTGTGTGTGTGTGTGTGTGTGTGTGTGTGTTCCATTGCTAATCTTCAGAAGTGCCTCCTGTTTAGCTTCTACTCTTTGATGTAGATAATCTGGCAGCTGATGTATGTGACACACTCTCAACCAAGTGGAGCTGAACGTGTTTTCTGTCTGGCCTCCACAGATGCGGAAGTGAAAGTGTGGAGAAAACTCATTGAATGAAACCATTAAGGAATTATAATTTCAATTCTTAAACCTTCCTGGGTTTTTTACCTGAACAAAACATCCTTTGACAGCTCACAGAGCACCAGGTAGCACACGATGCGCTCAGAGTGGCTCTGCAGCGGGCCCTCGTGCACACATTGCTCGGTTCATGTTAGTTCTGTTTGGTTGTTGCTTCAAATGAACACATGAGGATTTGTTGAAGTGGGGGTGTTTACATTTTTGCTGCTTGCTTTTGAGTTTGCAGCTGATGACAATCAGGAAATGACGTCTCGCCATTTTCTTGGACTGGACTATAATTATGTTCTTTACATTTCCTTGATCATAATCTTTTCTTTAAATGACATTTGATGACTATATGTTCAACCACGGAAGGAGGCCATTTACCATGAATGTTTTACACACATTATTTTTGGTAATTATGAGTTGGAGGCAAAGGTTTCCAAGTGCAGTAATGTTGGCTTTGGTGCTTTTTAAAACCATAGCAAACTTTTTTTCCATCGAGGCCCCTTATGATGATACAGGAACATGATGTAGGTTTAGTTAATTGTGTTCTCATGCCACATTCAAGTTGTACTTCCTTGCTACTGTAACTCACGAAATTCAGCTAACGTTTATATACATTAATCTTTGTGTGCTTGCTGATGGGGGTCGTTTGGATGCGTTTTCCATAATTGCCAGCGTATAGGTTCACTAAAGACCGAGTGTCTGCTGAGTTGACCACAGTCTCTGGGTTGTGGTTGGAAGACTGTGCAGGTCATGTTGGCTCGATTTCTTTCTACTTCTTAGGTGCATCCATATGATACAGTGCCCTTTCTTTTCAACTTCTTTGAAATTGTATTTGTTATGCCCCCCACCCCTCCCCAAGGCCTTAACAGATTGAGGTGATTGCACTCTAGTGGTAACTTTATCTGGGATGTGAAAGCTACCTGTATGTAATGTTACTCCGGTTATAAAAGTACTGTTGTGATAGTAGCCAGAAAGCAAGCCTCTCGGATCACACCATGTGGTCTGTAAAGCTGAAACCAGAGTCTTTTTTCACCTGATAAATGAGTGACAAATATTCTCTTGTAATGTTTTTTGAAGCACCGCTTTCAGCTGGCAGCTCCTATTAACTGACAGACATGAACACGAAACACGTGGCTGTCATCTGGCGCCAGTGTTAGTGTGATCAAACGGAGCCCAAAGCGCACTGTCGCTGAGAACAAACGTACATTTTGTATTAAAATTAAAGTGGCAATTTTCTCCAGCCATTGACTCTGAAGACTTCAGTCGGTTGCAAGTGGAGCTGATGAGGATGATACACTGCGAGGTAATGGCTCTCTGTGAAGCCACATAAACGACTTTTGGGAAAGCTCGATGCAGTAAAGACGACAGCTTGGGGCTTAAACCTCGGCCTGGATGTCAGATCGATACCAGCAGAACCAGACGGATTTCTGAAAAAATAATGTCTATTCAGTAAGAGATTGAAGCTCCCCTGGATCAAAACAATTTACTCCTTGTTAGTTTTGGGCCTAAACCAGAAAAGTCCTGAAAACAAATCTTCAGTAGGGCTTCCGATTGGGTTAGATCTGTTTATTACTGTTGTGAGCAGCCTCACAGCTTTGTGTGTGGACACACACACGATGTGGCTTCTTTGCATTGAAGTCAGCTGTCATGTTGTTGATGTGGAAGGCGGCTGCCTGCTGCGTGAGTGATGTGTGCTCTAATGGGCTGCGCTTCCCAACGTGTCACCGCCCGGCCGCGTTGAACTGTTGCGCTAAGAGGAGCTCACTCTGCTCTCCATTAATCCGACCTGTCAGGTGATGGATTGCGGCGGACTGCAGGTGGAGGGGGGTGTTGGTTTATCTCTGTGGTGCTGCGCACTGTGGACACTCAATGATCTCCCCGCAGCCGCACGTTCAAGATCACTGGATTTTGCTGGCAACATGTAGCATCAAATGATCTGTCGCCTTTGGTTTGTCAATCAATGCCATGAGAGGAGACGACCTGGTGATTTGCGTAGAGATGTAGAAGAAGATTTACTTCTCTACCGTATAATGGGACTTCATGGTCCTCTGGTTGAGGAGCTCAAAGCACCCAAAAAGCAAATACATCTCAAAAACGTCTCTTTGAGACCCACTGACCCTTTTATTACCAGTCAACTCTTTGCTGTGTACCATAAGGTCATGAACTATCCCTCTAATTGGGTTTGTTGACTTTTTTTTATGGATTATGGATTGTCAACAAAAAAATAAATAATAATTTGACTGGAAATATGATACAAACATTTGTGCTTAGCATCCCCAGTGACGCTGTCAGTTGGCATCCCTCGAACATGCTACGTTTTTTATTTGTGTGTTGCATGCTATTGAACAGGACTCTTTAAACAAGCTTACTCTCTTATCTCAGGATGCCCTTTTAATTTGACAGTAGATTCGGGCTCCGGACTCAATATCTCCCAGTAACACAGAGTTTTAATTACACAGATTCAATTTGAGATAGTTCTCTGGAATAACTAAAAACCACTTCCCCTGGCTTTAATGCCCAAGGGAACCTGATTTCCTGTTGTATTTGTAGAAAGGTGTGTGTGTGTGTGTGTGTGCATCCATTATTCATTGGGGAGGTGACATACAGGGTGTTTGATTGTGGGAGTTCAATTGATGATTGGGTCCAGTAATCGACTTGGATTAAAAACAGGAGTGGGACGCAGTTAGTGTTGCTCACCTCATCTGGAAGGCTGTGGTCCTTTTTATTGACCTTCTCCAACCCCGGCTGTAATACACGTGCTTTATTACTGAAGCACAAAAGATCAGAGATCAATCAGCGCGTTGGCTTTAAAACCCAAATATGGGCGTCGATCAACTGTTTTCGACAGAAAGGACGAGCTGTGGTTTCATCAGTCTGTAAATGAGTAAAGGTTGCTGGTGGACTCTGCGGTTTCCTCCTCTTTTGTTTGCGTGTTTTGATTTACTGTGCCTCTGAACGTTTCTATTCATGTGCTCATCTCTGACCTCCTTCTCCTCCCCAGACCTGAATCCTCAGGAGACTCTGCTGCACTTTTCAGCGCGTCGAGGTCTCCTTCGGGTGACGCGCTTCTTACTGCAGCAGGCCGGAGCAGGGGAAGCACTGCGATTGGCCAACAGACAAGGCCACACCCCCTCCACCATCGCAACCCTGCGAGGACACGAGCGCCTGCACGAGCTCCTCGCCCAGTAAGGACTGTTGTTTGTTTCTTTATGACAGGTGGAAGCAACGTTTAAAAAAGAGCTTTCCAGTTTCAGCATTCTAAAGCAATAAGAGCAACAAGGCGCAGAATGAATAAAAGACAATGTTGTGATCCTTAATCTGTGCCTCCCAAACTCATGTCTATGTCAATATAAATCACACGGCAGATGTTCCTCCAGACCCTCTAAGAGGAACCATGTTTGTTGCAACCCAGCCTTGCCCAGCCCTCTCAGCTGCAGCCACCAAGCTGAGGACAAACTGACGGATGAGTTGTTCATTAATCGACAGATCTGTTTCTCCACACGGAAGCACGGCTTAAAGAAAAAGGATCTCAGTGAACCTACTGAGCGCTGATGGTAGCTGCTCCTTGTAATGTTACTTCAAGCCGCGGTGTATCGCGTTTTTCGGAGTGACTTGCGAGGTCAGATCTCATCCCTTTCTAGTGACACATTAAACCGCGGGCTGAGGGAGAGAGAAGAACATACAACTTCTTAGTAAATGGACTGAGACGCAGCTTAAAGTGGAAATGGATCCCCCCCCCCCCCCACCTCCTTAAAGCACTTATCTGCTGCAAAATAGTTTTCACTTAAGTCAAAATGAAGACGTCACAAGCTGAAAGGCGACCACCACCAAGCGGGCGCGGCCGTGCCTTTAAGGTGCTTCACGGCGCCCAGCTCCCTCTTTCAATGTTTCAGTAAATACTTTCCTCCTGAGAAGTGAAGTCACTGACAGCCCGGCTGGTGACCTCAGCTCATGCAACCCACCTAGGATTACGCAAACAGATCTGCCCGACTGGGAGGTGTCTCCCTTTTACAACATGGCCTTTATGGAGAAAAACACACACACACACACACACACTGCACATACTCTAACCATCGAACCCTCGGAGCTAATGCAGCAAGGGGAGTGTTTTGTTTTTTTGTTCTCGGAAAGCTCGTGGAGTAGGGGTGGTCCTCACGTTGGGCAGTGCAGGGCGTATTTCACTACCAGGAAGGAAAGTAACAGTTTTCCTTTGACTGGACTCAAAGCACGCAGCGTCTTCAGCTCGTAGGTCCATTGCTCGCTAGAGTGACACCGAGCGGGGGGCTGTCCCAAAGGTCGATACCGCTCTGGGTCATCTGAGTGTTTGTTTGGTGCAGGGCCGAGACGGACAAAGGGGCCGAGCCCGCCCAGCTGGTGTCCACGGACGCCCGGCTCGTCTGCCACCTCCCGGCGCTGAACACGCACACCCTGACGCTGAGCAACCGGCCGGGCCACGACCCCCCGACCCTGCGGGAGAGCGTGGAGCAGCTGCTGCACCTGATCTGCCACCTCCATGCCAAGGTGAGTCACGCCACGTAGCCCCTTTTAACTGGCTTCACTGGCGTTGGCTCTGTCCCGGAGCTCTGCTCAACCACTAAACATTGCTGGATTGTTTGTCTTTTCACTGCCCTCCTTTTTTTTTTTTTTACTAACCTTGAAGCTTAGTTTGTATAACCGATGGAACACCTTGTGCAATCACAGAGTTGGCCATTGATAAGAAACCACAGAGCAGCTCTGTTGGTTTTCTCTCTTGGGGAAAAGAAGCTCACGTTGATCGACCTTCTCTTCCTCCTGTATTTTCTGCAGGGGGTTTCTGCACTGGAGCTGAAGTTTGAGTCTCTGCACACAGCGGCTGAATGCTGTGATGGGGCAGAAACGGAGATAACGCGTCTGGAGCGGCCACAGCTGCCTGCCACGGCCTCAGACTGCTTGGATACAACGAGAGGGGGGAGCTGGGTGGAGAACTGCTCCGTGGACTGTGGACATGGTGGGACTGCGGGGGCGACGAGGGACTGGAGTTTGTCTGTGAGCGCTCCGGGGTCAGAAGTGCGGCTCCGGGAGCATGGCCTCGGCCCCCCAGCGGACTGTGAGTTCCCCGGCACAAACACTGGGAGAGATTGCTTCCAGACGGAGCCGGAGAGAAGGGAGCAGCCCGCTGTGAGTCCGTGTGACGAGGCTGAGGGAGCGCAGAGCGGGGAGGAAGGGGCCCGCCCCGCCGTCGGGATCCCGCCGCCGTCAGGCGCTGATAAGCGCGCAGAGGAAAGCGATAGAGAGGCGGTGATCCGGGAAGGACAGGAGGCCGCTGAAGGAGAGGACGCAGCAGAGCAGGAAGCAGAGGAGGACAGCACAGCTACAAGGAGGGAGGAGACGACTAGCTCTGACTCAACCGATCCAATAAAGCTCTGTGGGGACACAAAGGCGTCGACCATGGGCCAGTCGCCGTCATCAGACACCTCAGATTGTGAAATGAAGGAGTGCCCCCAGGAAGGAGGAACTCGTGGGGGACTTAGTCAAGCACAGTGTGAGGGGTTCTCTTTCCAAGAGGGGGAGGCCGAGAGGGAGGGGTTAACAGAGCCTGTCACAGACCCGCGGGGCCTCCCTGACTCGCCTCCGATTGACTGCCGTGATGTAACCACGGAGCCCGATTCTGCTGTTCCACGTCTCCTGGTAGACCGCCCCCACGAGAGGGAACCTCCGCCAGACATAAACAGCCTGGAACAAAACCAGGAAACAGCTGGCGGGGATTACGCTGCAGAGAGCAGCCCGGGACCAGCGAGCGTCAAGGAGCTAGACGCTGGAGACGCTGCCCAACCTGATCCTGAACCTGAACCCGGATCCACACACTGCATCCAAAGCGCTGCTTTGCCCATGGAGGAACCCGACGCCGCGGCCGACAGCCCGACTGCCGGCTCCTCCACGGGGGATCCGGCACCGGGACTGGCGCACTGCTCCGCTGATCCCGATCCAGCGATGACCCACAGCCTCTCCAGCGACAACAATGGCAGTTTCCGCTCAGGCGGAAGTTCCACGGCGGATTTGTTTCACCCAACTCTGGACGACTGTAGTACGAAAGATCAGAACATGCCTCGAACCGCGACAGCAGATCTGTCCTCGACGGGGTTACCTGCCGAGGAACCCATTGATTCACCGCGTAGGGAGAGCGGCGAAAGCCACCCCGCCGCCACTGCACCCACAGTGACGGAGTCAGAGCCCGTATCCCAGCCCCCGCCTAGCCAGGACACCACGGAGGCTTTGAATCCAGAGGGCACCGGGGAGGAACTATACCCAGAACCTCCCGAAGGGCATCTGTCTCCTGAGAGCTGGGACACGGAGACAGAGGGCTCGGCACCAGAGGTCCCCGCCGGGATTTTACCGGAACCCGGTTCACCAGACGGGGCAGGAAGTGAAGTTGAAGAAGGCCGTCAGTCAACAGAAACCTGTGATCAATCAGCAGTGGGCTCGGCTGAAGAGAGTGTCGACCAGCGACCCGGGCAGCGCGATTCTGAGATGAAAGCGGACGAGAGGTCACGCTGTGACGATCGGACCGCCTCGGAAGGCGAAGCGCTGAGTCCTCGCTCTGAGGGCGAGGAGAAGGACGGCCGGGAGACTCCCGACGCCGTGGACGGAGCATTGCAAGGCCGGGCCGGTGCTGTTCAAGGTGAGCTAACGCAGTTCCGGTTTGTTCTAGTCGCACCCTCTCGCATTCATCACAATATGTTTGTCAAAGTCGTATTCTTAAACAAATATACTTAATCAAACCCAGTCCTGATCCGATGATTAATGGCGATGGCTGAATGCAGCTTTTTGTCCGACATCCTGTTGCGATACATTGCTGCCGTGAACACATGCTTTGCTGAGGCTTTTCTACAGTTTGAGCACTAATTGTATTTCTAATGGGGATTAAGCTGGGTAATACTCACGGGTTTCAGTTTTTTAATTAAAGAAAAAATGTTGTTGCAAAAGCAGAAAACGGTCGGGGCGAATGACGAGATGTCACGTGACAGGAAGCTGGTTTATATCTTTGATACCTCGGGCCACGACATTTCCCTTTTCATATTCATATGTTCCCCGTTAGCTGTCTCGTGCACACAGACACACCGTATGTCAGTAAACTCAGTCACATTGCTGAGGCACGTGAGCCGAGGCTCAGACGCACTCAGGAGGCCGGCTTCTCTTTTCAAAAAGCAGGAAGTGAGCTTCCAGCACCACTCTGTCGGCGATTCTCTCTCAGCAGGCATAATTGGTCCTGGAGTAAAGTCCAATAGAGAGAGGTCAGGGGCAAGGTTGGTGGTGCACACAGGAACTGGGGGTGTCATTACGATGGGGGGGTTATAGGTTTACAGAACAACGGCGGCATCGTAGTTATGACAAAAACAAGGGAATATTCAATACTCAAAACCACAAGAAAGGTGTTGTGAAAAGAGTTGTGTTCACTTCCACAAGCCTTCAAAGATAAACAGTTCCATCAATAGGGTTTTTGGCTTATGCTTTTATAATCAAAGAATGATTAATTTAAAAAAACAAGCACATATTCCCTTCCACACACCTGATAATATACAGGAAAAAGGTGAAAAGGCTATTTTGCAAAATAAATATATTTTTTAAATAATGCATAGAACATAGAAAGACTCCTCAGTGAGGATGTCTCACTTCCTTTCACTCTCTGCTCGTTTATTGATCCCTGCATTTGGTCGTTGTGTGCGTTTTACCAGAGTTGGAAGCCATCATGTCTGGAGGAACAGTAATAGGCGTCCCGGAGGACGAAAATGCCCCCCCAGAGGAAACGGACGTCTCCATGGTAAGTCTCCATTGTTGTGCTCTGATATCTTTGCTCTGCCTCTGGGTTGGTTTGATCAGGACGAGTCATTATTTGCATAACTTTTTGAAACACCCTAAGCAACCTTTGGAACGGAGCTTTGTTGCCAGTTTATTCACAACATTGAAGTGGCAACACTTTTTACGTAACACATTACTTGTGCGTGCGTGTATGTATGTCTCTACATAAGTGTGTGTGTGTTTGTCTATATAGATGTAATGGATAACTCTCCAGTCTGTAAAAGCCATGCCTTTGTGATTTAACAGACGGTTTAAGTCCAACCTGCACCTTTCAGCTTCAGAATTGTATGACGACAGAAAGGAGTATCAATGCATCATTCTCAACAGTACGCTCAGGTCATTGTTTTCCTGCTTAGTTAGAATTAACATTACAACCACTAAATATTTGGCAAGAATAGCCAGAACCGCGAAAACCTCTCCAGAAGTACCATTTGATAGAGGGTGAACACGTTGTTTTGTGTTTTGTTTGGTTCGTCCTGTCACTCGTCCAGAAATACATCACATGTCAGAGTGGATATAAAGGCGGTCCAACCGGACCTCATTCAGCCATGTTCCGCAGCTCACTTTGTGTCCCTCCATCCGCTGAGGACCCGAACGCTGCGTTCTCTCCACGAGGCTTTACTCTGAAATGTTGCTGACTGACGGATTCCTCGGCAGCCATAGACTGGATGGGCTCCGCTTATTCCTGGGTCGCGGTTTGGGTTGGCGAGCTCGTTTTGAGTGCCAGATGTTTTTACTGCGACACCCGCTGTGCAGGACGCGGGGGTCGCCAGCAGAGGGCGATGTAGCCTCAATGGCTTTGGCCAGAGAGACAAGTTAACGACCTGCCATTTGATTCCTGTTGAAAAGTCTTGCTTCTGTGATGAGCAGGCACTTTGGAGTCTGGCGGGTGTTGAACAAACTGCAGTTAATAAGTGGCCGGCTCACTCACTTGAGACGCAGAGTAAATAGAGAGAGAAAGGGTTCCACTACAGGCAACAGCAGAGCAAAAGGCAGACTGAATAACAGAATGTAAATGACGACTTGATTTTAAACCCGCAAAGAGGCGTGTTGAGCTTTTTGATCACATGTGAGCTGGTTGTATCTCAGGTGATTTAATGCAGCATGTGTGCTTTAGAAACACCACCTGTTGTTAGTGATCCCGCATAAGCACCTAATCCCTGTTCCCGGTGCTCTCACAGCATGGCCTGCATCAGCTCAGTGATGTCATAGCAGCACCTACTGTAGCAGACAAAAGCAACAGATCACAATACAAAGGCACCTCCCTAATTCTGACAAATCTGTTGTGAGTCACATGCTAATGTTTTAAAGATTTGTGTGCTTGCTTCCCTGTACTTCCTACCTTCAGTTCCTTTGCACCTCCCAGCGAAAATGGATAAGATGCAAACATGTCGGATTAATGGCGAAACCTTTCAGGACAGTCCTGGTCAGGAGTTTTCTAGAGCTTACTATTAGCAGTATAATTATTTTATATACAGAAATGTTGCTCCCCAGGGGAAGACTTAACGTGTTGTGTGCTGTTTATAACCAACGTTGATATTGTCCGTGCTGTGGTCCGTTTAGTCCTCAAGTGACCCGGTGCTCCTGGAGGGCGAGACAGAGTCACAGGATTCACTCCTTCTGTGCTGCTGTGGGGAACACGGCACGCTGTTAACGTCTCAGTCCATATCCTCCAGGCTTATTATTCCTTTTAGACTATATATTATATGCCAGTCCAGTCTTGAATCATGAATCATAATAATCACATTTTGATGAATGTACGCACTAAAACAAAGGTTAAAAGCAACCTTAATTCCCCAACTTGCTGTGTCCGTGTTTGAATACATCAGCCTTAGTGCAATCGGCGCTGTTGAGTCACTGGCCCATTCGGGCTCGGCCCGTGGTGGGTACATGCGGGAAGCATATCTATCATCTGAGAGAGGTGCAAATCACACCCAGAGGGGCGCCTCACGGGGGGCTGGCCTCCTTCTAATCCACCCCCAACACGGTGGGGGGAGGGAGGGTTTGAATCTCAGCAGCGTGAAATCCAATGTCTCCATCGCATTAAGTGATAAGTAATAATGCCCCATTGTTGTCTGTCGCACTCTTAACAATGTACTGCTTTGGCTGTGGGGGGAGAGAGAGAGAGAGAGAGAAGAGGGAGGGAAGAGGAGAAGGGGGGAGTGGAGTTGAGCTGGAGGTGGAGGGCTGTGGCCAGATGTGAAGCTCCACAGCAGACGGCTTCGTCTCTCCTCGACACACAGCTCCTGCTGGATGTTTAGTCCTTTCTCCTCAGTCTGCTCTGGATCCATATTAAGGGAAATGTACGAGCGCCACAAGCGGAGGTACAGCCTCCGGACCAAAGGGGAGCGAGCCGTGGACGTGGTTCTGATCAAGGTAGGCCACCCGTCCACACTCTGGAAAAAGTTGCTCTCTGACTGCGTGAGTAATAACGGACCATTTGTTGAGTGCTGGAAAAAGATAATTACTGCTAATGGTGAACCAATAAAAGCAGGACTGAAATCATAAAAGTAGCTCATAAAAAAGGGTCAGTGATAATTAGATCCACGGTTTGCATTTTGAAGGCCTGATCTCACTTATTCTTAAATGCTGCCTGGGGGGGAGGGCCCCAACATTTGTTTTTTTTAGTTTTTTCCGAACCTGTACTCGTCCGACCAGAGATGTTCTGACGGTATGTTGGTCTGATGATTACACGGCCCTGCAGACACACAGTGCTGATTATCTCGGGCGGAGTGCGGTTCTTCTGAATGCAGATGTGTCGCTCTGTCTGACAAATGACCGCGTGAAGCGTGATGAGCCTCGGACTGTTTAAGGTCTCTCCTTCCGCTTGGGGTTGTGGGTCAGTCCGGTGCTGGAACAACTGTAAACCCCCAAATGCAGAACAGAAAGTCCACAGCGGGGACGTCTATAGCCCCTAAGGTGCTGCTCCTGTACTACAAAGGTCAGCTGTCAATCCAGTAGAGCTGGATCTACTTTGAAATCTTTGTAAACAGGATCTCTAGGGCACCCTGAGGTGTTACTTAAAGGCGCATAGAACCCTTCAGGACGTTTTCCCCACCAGGCGCCCCACATGAGGTCAGACAGCGGCCGCTCCCATTGGCTGTTGGTAAACGAGTTTGTGGTTTTCATCATACAAAGTGACCTTAAGGCAGAAGCACAGTCCCTCCCCTTTGCTGTTTCCCCACAGGAAGTGATTTGAGAAAAAAACATTTATGTTGGGTGGTTAGCGACTCATGTTTGAGTTGTGGCATGAATTACACGTATGATGTTTGGAAAATGAAGAGATTATTTTGCGAGTCAGCAGAGTACCACTTAGTGGACTCTTGTCCTGCATCTGAGTTTTATGGGCTGGATTTAGGGACTTTGGGTGTCCAAGCCAACACTGTCCTGCCTGACAACTTTTAACTGTTAGTAGTAGAACTACTGACTGAACAGTAGAACTATTGTTATTGTTATTTAATTGACTTTGTTCAAATGACTTGAACTGAAGAGTGAAAGAGCAGCATTACTTTTGTTTTAACGTTTTTTTCTCCTTTGGTGAATCTGAATCTGAAAGTAACAGGTCTAATGTAGAGATGAGTGAGAGCTGTGGCACTTTGGGGCCTTTAGTTTGTGGTTCCAGGGTATAACGAGTGAGAATAGGAACATAAAACAAGCTTTTTATCTGGACATCATAAGGACCTTTTGTAGTTGGAACCTCTAACTGACGTTTATACCAGTAAAATTAGCTGTTTTTTTCCACCAGGAACCAGAGTGTGTACTGGGCGTATTGTGAGTATTAGGTGTGTGTGACACAACTGTGTGGTTGGTATGGTCTCCACATGTGAAGCATTTGGCCCTGCTCCTGTAATCCAAACAGTGGGGTAGAGGTTACATATCTGATTTCATCCCTTTTTGTCTGATGTTGTTATCTGGCGGTGTTGGTCCGCTCTCCTGTTCATCCCATCCCCGTCCTCTCCCTTATTAGTCGATAGATACAGGTGGAAATGGCCATTTGATATCTGGACTGTGAGGAAACTAAACTGCAATGAATTTAGTCAAATAAGAGTTGTTATGAAACCTTAATGGAGACCAGCCCTGTGTAACTGGTCTAAACTGAAACGATTGGTTAAGGTTCAGGCCCGTTGGTGTTTACCGGTACCTCTCCCACTGAAGCTGCTTGACTTTAACCCACATCCACATTCAATCCAAAGTGAGTTTGTCCTTATCGGGCTCCTTCCCTTTTTAGTCCAATTCACAGGAAGCTGACAACTCAAAGCAAAGCTATTTCCTGTTGCTTGATGAGTGTTAAACCAACAGCCACTGCCTGAAGTCCAATGCATGAACTACATTATGACCCTGAACCACAAGGGAAAATGTCTGTGATGGGATTGCTCTGGTGTGTGCAACACCCGTGTTTAGTCCGTTGTCACTTTCTAAACTTGTACCTGATGTCAGCTTCTCTTCACCGGCGTGTGTGTGTGTGTGCGCGTGTGTGTGCGTGTGCGTGTGTGTGCGTGTGTGTGCGTGTGTGTGCATGTGTGTGTGTGCGTGTGAAAGGGAGCGGGCGATACGATGGTGGGAAAGCAGCCGGCGGCAGGCTAACCCTTTCCTCTGGCCTCAGATGGAAACAGGCATCTGGCCAAATGACCTCATACGGGCCAGCGTTTCCCATCTTAGCATCTCCGCTGGCCCGGAGTCACCGAACACATCGTCGGTGCACTCGCTGTCAATGGGCCGTTTATACTGAGCAGCGTGGTACACGCAGCATTCCACATGACGTTATGATGCGCTGTCGTCAAAGGGCTACGTTCCCGACTCGTGACCCGTCGGCTTGTAATATTGGGGATGCTTTGAAAAACCCTCGGCTCCACTTGTTCGAGGTACTGTCCCCGACCTGACCTCTGACCTCTCTGTGAAGGGAGGTTAGACGGTAGGATTTCAATTGGTCCTAGAATATTAAATAAACCCTCGACACTAATCCCGTGTCACAGCTGCGTTTATCATCAGACAGATGGTGAGAATTAGCTCATCTTCTCCTTTTGAAGTTCCAAGGTGGCACAGAGAAGAGCCTCTCCGGCGTGTGCATTGAAGAGAGCACGGAGGCACAGAAAAAAAGATCCCATGATTGAATTTGGACAATCCTTTTTCTTTTTCAGGTCTCCAGAATAAAGGAAATGCATGTATATTAACTATGCCATTTTCCCTGAGGCCATAAGCACGCTCTCTGAGATGCATGTGCTTCACACTGCATTGTTTCCTAATCGTTCAGTTCTTTCTGTGATCAGTGCCAAACCCACTGAGGCCTGGCTCACTGCGCTTCACTGTCTAGTAAAACACTCAAAGCTGCCGTTTCCTTTTACTTTGGCTTTAACCCCTGTTTTTTAATCCAGACCCTTCTAATTGTTTTAAAGTTGTGCTGCCACCGCTCTGCTAGGAGGTCAAGCCATGTAGCCCTTTGTAATTTGTTACAATCACTGGCAATCATTTCACATCTGAGCGGAACCTCTGCGCACGTTCATGTGTGTGTGTGTGTGTGTGCGCGCCCTCTGTGACCAACTAATCTTTCCTCGTCAGCGGGTTTGTTCACTCCCAGCGGGCTCTGTTTGATATTTGAACACAGCTGTGAGTGTGTGTGTGTGTGTGTGCGCACGTGGTCTGTTAAATTTAAGGAATGAAACAAAAGCGTTTGCAATAAGTGTCCATGCATGCACCCCTGTTGGCTGATGGAGGTGCAAGTCGACAATGCCAGCTGGTATGTAAGTGCCTGTCTGTGTTGGTAGGAATGCCAAAGCGTAATGCTCACAGTGGGTGACACACACACACACACACACACACTCTCTCATGCCACTCCCAGGCCTGGACAACAGAGCTCAGTGTTCCTCTTGGTCCCAGCAGGCTTCTCAATGTGCTCTGGGACAGTTGAGGGTTAGTTGTTTAGAAATTGAGCTCCGTCCCCCTCCCTGTCCCTGAGCTTTCTGGGAGGGATGACCTTGCTTGCTGGTTGGACTCTCTCATCCTTCTCTGTCAAGATTCTTAATTTGTTTTTTAGCCTTGTTATGTTATGCGTCCGTTTCCCATTGCACCCAATGACCGCAGTGTATGAGCTCCCGTTCTGTAATGGAAGGTGGTCGCTACGCGTCTTCAAAACCATGAGGGCCGGCACGGCTTTGTAAAAAACAAGAAGATCAATTAACAAAGTGCATAAAGCAGGGAAAAGCCCTGCCCAGGAAGATCAGTCCAGTATCTTTACACATGACAGTTGCCTGCTGCTATATTGAGGCCCTGAAACCAGTATACTGCACCATTAAAGATGCAACATGCCAAAGATCTAGTTCAAGCCATCCGAGCTGCACTGTTTTGTGTTCTAGAAACGTGGACATGCGGACTAGCAGAAACAGAGCGAGGCTCGCTGTCTCCCAGTCTTTGCTATAAACACTGAATATAGATCCATTTCTTAGTCTGACTCCCCCACCGGAACCAGGACCCAAAGGACTTTTCACTATAACCGATCCAGTAAAAGCTTCAGGATCCGTACAATGGCTTCAAGGAGAGCATCTATCATCCGAGTGGTGGTGAAACAGAAAGCATCTCTTCTTGTCTCCCTCAGACTGAATTGGGCACCTGCAGGCTCCTCTACTGCAGCCATGTTTAAAGGGCCCTGCTAGGGGCCGTTGATGTGAGCCAGGCTTAACCTGGGTTAACTGGGGTTGGGAGTTAACAGGGAAGAATTAAGCAGGGGAGGAAACAAGCTACCGTAGGATGGAACAGAAGGAACAAACCCATTGAAGGAGGACATGAACATCCGTTTAATCTCATTGACCCTTTTAATCGGCGACTCGTTTCCAGGGTCTCAGCTGTAGAGTTTGTCTCCTGCCGATCCCGTCTCGCTCTTCCACTGCTCTGCTTGTTTCTGGGCTCGCGGATGCCCCTCTCATCAGCCACGTCAGACACATTCCAAAATCAAAGCTCGTCCAACTCAATCTTGGGGTGGTTGTCTGGGTTCTTATGGCACAGCGAGCTTCCTCTGGGCCTCTGCTCGCTGCCCGTCACATCTGTACAGCACCGGCCCAACTGTCAAAGCTTTTGTGATGCTTGTCGACGAGCAGGGGGGGGGTTGTGGGTCGTTGCCCATGGGTTTAAAAAAAAAAAACTAGTTCTCCCTCTCTCTCTCTCTCTCTCTCTCTCTCACACACACACACACACACACACACACACACACACAGCTGTTGTATAGACACTCAGACCACAGAGGAAGCGGATCCCCCTCCCTGTCTGTCAAGAGCCTATCTGTGACATGAGTGTGTGTCTGCTTGCGTGTGTGTTTTTGAGTTCCTGTCAGTGTAAGTGTGGCTTCCAGAGGGCAAGAGAACAGACCGGATTCATTCAGGCTCACCTTCTAGAGTCCGGTTGAATACTCAAAGATGGCCTCCCGTCCTGAGCGCTGAGCAGCACTTCCTAACGGCCACGCTGCTGTGCATCACTCTCTCTCTGTGGGGGGACGGTCACATGGTGCTGAGGCTTATTCAGTGTCTTCCTGTTCCTCTGTAGATCCACCGAGACAGAGAGGCGTCGTTCCATCAGCCCTGCAACACTCAGCACTCAGGTAAGAGTTCATGCTTGACTTTTCCCACTGTTTCCAGACTTTTTTTTAATTAGGGGGAGGAGGATTCAACAGGTTTTGTGCAGCGCTGGAAGCCACACTGCAGCAGTGACAATATGGGTCATTTATGTCTTCCTGCCTTTAAGCTGGCCTGTGAAGTTTGTCTTGCCAAAACGGTCCAGTTTCCAAAGACTCTATGTTGAGCCTCAGCGTTTGGCAACTGATTTGTTTTCTCTTGGATTTAAGTAAAGTAAAGTCTGCCATACTTCTTTCACCTCAAAAGAGGAAACTGAGAAACTGAGACCGTGAGAAGTTGGTCTGAAACGACAGGACTGAGCAATTTGAAGTAACAGACTGGTATTTTTGTGAACTCTGACTCCGATGGCATTTTTGTGTCTATATTTAATATCTGTTATTGTTTGGCCAGTTTTATGCCAAAGTATTTTGAATGTCCAATATTTTTCCCAGCATTAAATGTATTGGTTTTATCCCAGAGGAGCGTTTCTTAAGCCACGCTTGACAACACAGACACACACTGGACGTGATGCGAGTGCGAACTAATGTTAAGTGATTCTCGTTCTTCCTGTATAATTTGGAGGCCTTTTTATTGACCAACATGGGGTCCAGAGTTGTGGGTTGGGTTGTAAATCTGCAGATAAATGTGTGACTGCGCAGTCCGGGTTCCATTATTATGATGGAAACTCTTTAAATAGATGAAAGAAGGTACTTTTAAGACAAGGGCAGACAATGACTAAAATGTCCTCTGCGGGCTTCCTTACTGGACGAGCAGAGCACTTGGTTCTTTATCTCACGCTCAAACGAGATGATGTGCCAACTTCGCAGGGTGGTAACAGTCATTCCCGTTGACCCTCATTGTTTTTCCATTTGACCTCATGGCGTCGTTGGCAGGGACCCTGTGGGTGTGACACAGCTGATTTGTATCAGTGGCAGAGGTGTGTCAGAACAGCAGGAAGGACAGTAGCAGCAGCCTGCTGTTCAGAGTAGTGACGTTAGCTCAGGAAGCAGAGTAACAGCAGGTCTTTGTCTTTGTTAAGTAGGATTCACAAGCAGTCTGTCTTCACTCCAGTTTCATTTAAGTTTCAGTTTATTGTCATTTGTTTTTCTCGTTTTTTTAGTGCTCAACAATGCTGAGACTTTACAATCCAAATAGGGACTTAATTATTACTCTTACCTTTTATTTAAAAAAAGTCACACATTTGGAACAAATAGTTTTGATACAAAATATTTGTAAGTATCTTTACCTTTTATTGTTGATTGGTTGTTTGCCCCCGATATGTAACATCCTTTAAAAAGTTTGTGAAGTGGTGCTAATTGCTAACATGTTTACAATGAAAATGTTAACATGCATCTTATGTCCATGATATATTTTTATAATTATATTATATTATAATTACCTCTGGGTATGTTGTTGGGCATCCGTTGTCCTCTTATATCCCCAAATAATATCAAATCAACTATGGCTATAAACAGCATTAGCTCAGCTGTGAATATTGATCAGTCAGTTCATGGGGAGTGACCAAAAGAAATGTGAATAAATGAGAGGTTGATGTGTACGTATGACTGGCTATAAGCCACAGCGGGACTGAGACCTCCATAGGACACGAGCATCAGATCCATGTCTGTAACCTGCAGAGCAAAGAACTCCATTCTGTCAGCTAGGGGACAAACAAAGTGAAGAAAGACAAAGCCAAATATGGAAAGTGAAAGAGAAAAAACCGCAGGGTCAAACTGAGATGATATAGAGGGGGGGGGTGACGTGGGATTTCCTCTGCAGTAGAAGTTGACATCACTTCCTTTTGGTGAAATCATCTCTCCTTCACTAAACGGATCCAACTCCTTCAGTCTCTGGTTTAGTTGGTCAGGCCAGAAGCCTAAGTGTGTCTACGTATACAATTCAAATGTATAATTCAAATAAGTCCACAACGTTCATCCATCAACAACTGATTGATTTCCTTGAATATTTTGCAGTGATTTTAAAATAGAGCTGATTCCCTTATCAGGGAGCTACTCGCGTGGGTGTTATTCCTGTCAGGTAACCACTGGAGTTGGGTAGAACGTTTGCCGGGGGGGGACTTGCCCTTTCTTTTTGTCAGGGTCAAAGGTCATATGGGTTGACCCAGAATAATTGAAGTTACACGGCTAGCCAGGTCACGGTCAGGGTAGAGACTGCAAGTGACATCCCGCTGTGTCTAACCACGCTGGGTGGTCAGCTCCGTCTGGCACGTTAATATAAAATGTGTTTTAGCACATTAAGTGATATATCGTACAAAGTTCCCAAAGTTTCGACACAGCAGCAGGGGCCACATGGAGGGGACCCATGAGCACTTGATGCACAGCCTCAGCCTCTGAGCCTGCTGTGTGCTGCTCGTGGTGGATGATGGCCCTGCAGCTGCAGCCAATGATGTAGCCGGCTAATGTGCTTTGGGAAGGCCACAGTTCAGTAGTGAGCCCGGCCGCCTGCGGTTCTGCAGCCCACCCTGCTGCTGTTTTAAAGTGCTGTTGGTAAGGCGCCGGGATGTTACATTCATCAAGGGGCGCCGCCGCGACCTGCTTCGCTCAACTCGACTCAGCAATCCTGCATTTACACTGGAGGAGACAGAGGGCAGATCTAATGACATCATTTTTTAAGGAGTAGTTGTTTGATTGTGTGTTGCTCAAACTAGACCAGTGGTGCTCTACTTCTACTGGTGGCTTCAACACTGGTCTCCCCTCAAAGTACACCCACCTGGCCCCGACTAACGAAGAGCTGTAAAAAGAATGTACACACGAGTCATCGGCTTAGAAAATACCGCACTACGAGCTATAGGAGAATGAAGAAAAATAAGCTTTTATCTGTAGGGCTGATGAAATCTTTTGAAGCCTCTGGGCGACTTATCTCTACTGATAGTACCAAGTGTGTAGAGAGGTGTTTTTGTGGCACGGAGGCCCGATGGATGCTCCATCTTGTTGGTTATTTCTTTGGGCTGGATGATTTGTTTGGATCATATCTCCCTCTGAGCTTTCTTTCTTCAGACAACAAACCTTTTCTTCTCCCAAGGTTAGCTTGGGTTTCCTTTTTTCTTGTCGTTGATTTATTTCAGCGGATTAAAAACCCTGAAAAACAGCAGCTAATAAGAATGAGAGTTGTTGTTGGAATGAATATTTGTTGCATATTAGTCAGAGTAATCCACAGGGGGGGGGTGAGCAAAAGTTCTATCCAAACTCAAGCAGCCACCAGCTCCTCACAGGTCCTTACACCTGTTATGTGTGTGTGTTTGTGACAGAAGGAGGCAGACAGCTGTCAGAGCTCACAGGCCCCTGCTAGTTCTTGTGCACAGGTGCGACGGGTGTGGAGTCTCAGAAAAAAACACCCATCACCCACTTCTGTCACAGCCACAGATCCCTCCCACAAAACACACACACACACACACACACTGTGGCATTGACATCTCCTCCACTTCATGGTGGGCACGGGGAGTTAGAATCCTGAAGAACATGGAGTAGAATGATTTACATCAACTTTCAAAAAACCCGCATCTACTGACGCTGGGCTCTGCCACGTCACAGGGGTCAAAGGTCAGTGTGTATTTTGGTCATTTGGATTGCACTTTGTTTTAAACTAAGCTGCCTTTGATGATGCTGTAAAGCGGCCGTATGTGTGGCGTCACCCTGCTCAGGCATTCGCTCTGGGAGCAGTGACGAGTGCAGCTCTCCTTCCAGAAATCAACCACAGGAGCTTTTTATTTTTAAGTCTCTCTGATTCAAACAGTTTGAAGGTGTCTCATGTAAACATTAAGAGACATTAATTTCCTAGATAGGCTTTAGACCGCTGACACCTCTGATGGATGAATTCAGACTTGATTAATACTCAGTTCCCCCGTAGTTCTAAACAATGGTTAATTTATGGCACCAGTTCTCTGATCTGTGAAAACACTGAGAAGCAAACTTTCATTAGTAAACAAAGGATTGCTGTTTAGTTCACTAGGTTCAGGTTCAGATTGTGTTAATGAGGAAAATCAACTGTCAACACCTGAGCAAACGGGTGGAAATGATGCAGAAGTCAGGCTGCTGTAGCAGCTGGTATCACCTCCATCCCTCCTCTTTGGGCTCAACTGTCCTAGATTCAGTGTGTGGGCTTCTTATTTAGAGGAGGGTTTGACCCCCCCTCAGCCCACCTAGGTTTACATGCATTTGCACGTGTCTTTAGTAGCCAGCCCAGTGGCTGTAAAGCCCCCCCACCCCACTGCCCTTATTGCTGGTTTATTATGTTAAAATGAAGTGTCACATCCCCCCCCCCCCCCCCCCCAGCAGCCCCCTGAGCAGGCGGCTTCTCATCCTCAGGGTTCTTGCAGTACCCACTAGGAACTTCCTCTTTCTCATATTCTCATATGAGCAGAGGGAAAATGTTCCTGTGGGACAAAGAATAACTTCCCCTTTGTCCCTGGCTGAAAATAGACCCGAGTGACGCACAAAATAACAAACACGCCGAATGATTTCATCCAGTTGATTTTGGCGTCTGGCTAAAGCAAGCGATGCCTTGGTAATGGTACTATTTAAGCTTTGCCCGGGACCTTATCACTGCATGTCCTTACATGTCCAATAAATCCACTTCTGACCCCTCAGAAAATATTGTGCAGACTTCTGGGTGGATTGCTTGTTATTCAAAGAATTTAAAAAAGAAAGAAAAAAGAGGCATTTTGTGTGTTCAAACCCCCAAAAGGCTCGTGGTGGGTTGCTGTGGGATACATTCTGGTTAAGGAGTGCTAAGACTTGAAGAGTAGTACAGGAATCTTACAGTGAGTGCAGTGGGCTGTTTTTGTGGAAGATATTGAATGTGTTTGATTCAGGTGCAGTGGGAACTCACTCCATCACACACACACATCAGTTTGGGGAGGATGTTTGCACACAGTGGGCTGGAATCTGTCTACGCGCTGATCTATGATCAAACAGCTGGGAACTGAAGAGACAAACTTTAAGGCTACAGAAGTAAGCATCAGTGTCCAGTTGGGCAGGCGAATCAATACATTGGTCCATGCCATTCTAACTTCAGCTCTGCTCCCAGACCTTTTAAATGCATAGAACAGCCGCTGGAGTCGGGACAGTCGGCCATTGATCCGCCAGACCTTTTCACACCTTCTCAGGTTCCCAGAAGTCTTTTCATTGATGTCTAACAGACCTGCTTATGTCTCAGAGGAGGGAATGAAAACACATTATTTCTCTGCAGAAACGCTCTCGTTGAGAAAATATCCAGCTGATGGAATCTCACTTCAATCACATCCTAGCAGCTTTTTTTGTATTTTTTTTTTTTTCATACAATGCTTCGTGTTTCCATTAGTGAAACCGTTTTCAGAGTTATGATTGCTGTTTTTCTCTGTTAACGTCTTGCAGGTTCCTCACATTCCCTCCCCAGGGTTCCCAGTCTCTCCCAGTGTGTCTCCTCGGCTCACAGAGACTGTGGCAGTGACGTAGAAAGCCTCCTGATCGCCGAGCCGGAGTATGACAGCGTCTTCACAAAGGTCAGGCTCGCAGTTCCTTCTTAATGTATGTCGGGGGGGGTGTCGGTAGGAAAGGGTTGCTTGGCACGGACAAACCGGACCCACAACTGGAGGGTTTTCTGCTTCCCATTCCACTTATTGAAAAGCCACGTTGACTTTGCCCAAAACAATGAAATCCTATATTTACAGTGCAGAAAAAAACATGTCTGTTCTTTGTGGTTCCATGCGAGTGTTACCCGGCTTACCGGACCTGCAAAACGATCCTTAAATGGTTAATAAATGATGAACCCGGGTTCAACGCCTTTCATCAGATCCTCCAGCGCCTGTGATCCAGACAGCATGTTCGCCCCTGCAACTGGCCGTTTGGGGATTGCATGGAGCCATGCTGTCGGCCTGTGCTTGGCTTTTCATCTATCAGCGCCCTCAGGCTGGGATGCCAAACATCTACTAGGCATCTTGCTTATTTATTTATTTATTTATTTATTTATTTATTTTTGATCCGGCAGCTCTACAGAAGTGTGAGCTGTGGTCCCTGCTGTCGCTGGATGGCTGTTTGAAGCCATGCGGTTCAAATAATTGTCTCTTATTCTGAAACATGCTTCCGGTTGGGTCCGGTTGGCTGTAGACGGCAGAAAACATGTGGTGCTGACGGTTAGGACCTTAATCAGTAAAGCAAGGATTAATGTCCTCGATGCACTCTGATGGGGAAACACACCGTTTCATGACTCTAAGGGACTCTTTTGATCTCTCTAAAGGGTCAGCCCAACATCAGTCACGTCCATGTGCGTTTAAGCAAGACAGTGTTTCCTCTTTCTGCTTACTAATTGTAAGGTTTTGAACTTCATCTACAAGCCTACATGGACCCATCTAAATGCTTTCCAAAACACTAAAGCTGAAGTTATGTGACTCACAAATATACGCTGCAGTAACATGACACTGAATGCGCACACACACACACACACACACACACACACACACACACAAACACGTCCTCTCGCTCCCACAGGAAGTTTTGTCCGCAGTATGAAGCGGATCTTTCATTCCAAGCTCTCCAACAGAGGCGGCTCTATGCTCGGCTCGCTCGCTGCAGCTGGCAGCACAATAGCCCCAGTTAAAGGTCACACCTACAAATGAGCTCTTAAATGGACCATACCTGTGTGTGTGTGTGTGCACGCACACCCAGGAGCGCTTTCCCAGCCCGAAGAACATTTCCCTTGTTTTCATTGCTTCATTAAAGTAGTCAAATTGTATTACATATTAGGCTATAATCTAAGGACAGAACAATACTTTTATATATATACAGTATATATATTTCCCTCTGCAAGGCCTGTTTTCACAAGGTGGTCCTTTATTGGCATTTGTTTTAACGTCAGTGTTGCTATAAAGCGGCTCATGCTCGTTATCCCTAAGCTTCGGTATTTGGTCCTCATTATATATATAACTGTAGTAAATAGCTCTCCTGCCTGTTCTAAGTGCATTGCATGCTTCAGTGAAGAAATACTGATAGAGATGCCATGTGATATGCTAGCTAATTGCAATAATAAGGACAGCTGTTCTGTTCTTCTATTTTTTCCACTCTGTTGTGTTATGCTATATTTCTACATTCTATTGTATTCTGCTTTATTCTAATCTTCATTCCATTCTGTTCAGATCCTTTTTTGTTTTCCTGTTTTTGTTCTGTTTTATTGTATCCTATTGAGTTCTATTTTCTTCACTTGTGTTGTGTATTATTCAATTCACTTCAGGTTGGTCAGTTAAAGGTTGGTGGTTCCACTTCCTGTGTGGCTCTGATCGCTGCTGATCATTGGGCTCTCCGATGTGGAAGTGAAAGCAGCTATTTTTAACATGTTTGCTTCCTCAAATCATAAGTCAATTAACATTGAGTTCTCAAATGTTCTAATTTGATGCAGCCATTCTTCTGGCTCAGGTGATGCTCCTTTTCTTTGGCAGGTCCTCCCTTTTCAGTGACAATAATATGTATATTTATATGTCTTGAATGTGTGCAGAGCAATGAACCAGTGACGGGAGGAGACAGTGCCAGCGAGGTCTCCGTTTCCTGCTCCTCCACGGACGACACCGCCAGCGTCGGCCCGTCCAGCTCCAGCCCCGAGGGCAGCCAGGGCCTGGAATGCAGCTGGAGCCCAGAGGAGGCCGGGGCTCCGATCGCTGCAGGTGGTGGTGGTGGAGCAGCAGCTGAAGCTGAAGAAGAAGCCAAGGACAGAGTGACGGAGGTGCCGCGACGCTCCAGCATCCTCCGCAACAGCCTCCGCTCCCTGTCGCCTCTTCGCCGCCACAGCTGGGGTCCTGGAAAGAACAACGGAGCAGACTCTGAGATGAACCAGAGGAGGTGAGCTGTTAGCTAGGTGCTAACCAGCAGAGGTCAGTGGACCTGCAGCGTGCAGTCCACGTCTCTCCCACTGTGCTGTGTTGAGCATTTTCTCCTCCTGCGGCCAGCAGCTGTGTTGCAATTGTGTAGGGTTGTAGGCACGCGAGATGCGTACACACAAAGACACACACTCACAGCGACGTGTGTGTGCGCGTAAACACATGCTGCTTCCCACTCAAACAACACGTATCGAGAATTTATGAACATGGTGACCTTTTGTCTTGTGAGCTAGAACGGCAGCTTGTCCCAGCCCGTCTACAGGCTATGAAAGGCCTGGAAAACGGCAAAAACAACTGCTTGAGACTTTTTTATTAAAGCCGGGCCGGGTGTGAGCAGCCTGCGCCGACACGTGTTCTGTCGTCTTTCTTTACTTTGTCACTAATGACAGAAAGAATAATGCCCTTTGTAGATCAACAGGGAAGCACAGAGGAAAGCTCTTGGTCCTCCTAAACCCACATGCTGCGTCAAGTTCTGTAGTGACATTTTTGTGGCTCTCAGAATAGTGAGAGAACAAATGACTGCAGTACTTTAGCGAAAAGTTAAAGTAACAAATGTTATATCCACTTCCAGCTCAATTTTCACTGTTTTACTGGCATTAGACTGGAATAGTTTGACATTTTGAAAGAATACTTGCTGATGGTGTCTGTATGATGAGTGTGAAGCTACAGGAAACGACTTATGTTTGGCATAATGAAAGGACACACAGGGACACATGTAGCTGGGTTATGCAGAGATAAGACATTGAAATATCAGCACTCCAGTTGCTCACTAGAAAGTAGGTAATACCTTGTATCTCATAATAGTTTTATTGGGGCCTCGTTTATTGACCAGAGGCAGTAAGGTCCTTGAGTTTTGCTCAATGCTCCAGGTCGAGGAACACCAGACAGTGTTCCAGTTTTTGTGCTAAGCTAAGCTAACCAGCTAGCCTCATATATCATGTACAGATATACTTATCATTCCCTTTATTTATTCTGACAAAATTCCATTGACATTATTCCTCCCACGCTGTGTTCCTCAGAGCTTTATTCACACACACGCACACACACACACACACACACACACACACACACACACACACACACACACACACACACACACACACACACACACACACACACAGTGGCCATAGATATCCAACCCACTAAATGGTGGAGATGATGGTTCTATCAGCAAGTACCTTTTATTCATCCATTCATTATGTTCTTTTTGACTTGCCGTTCCACCACCTCACCCACCATGCACCATTCCCCGTATCTCCTTCTCATCCATCACCTCCAGCTCCATCCGTGGCCCTGGTGAGGGGAAGCCGACCTTTCACAGGAGAAGGTACTAATATATCCCGTTCATTAGCTCATCTGATGTCAAGATTGACTTGTTGCTTGGCGGGTTTGACACATTCATGTAGGTGCAGCTTTTTGTGGATCACTTTTTTTATGTATGCTTGCTGAACTACTGCTGCATTGTGCTCCATCGCTGCAGGAAAGTAGACTGAAAAATGTTGCTTTCTTTTCACTCGTCGGAATGTGCAAGAAATACTGTTGGTGGTGGAGACAGTGGTGTCTGCAGTGTTAGTAACAAGCAGTTCCAGAGAAACTTTAAATCTGGAGGCTCAGAGGACTGCACTGGTTAGAGATTGAGAACAGAGATATTTTTTGGATGTGTGTAATAACTTCCTGCAGGGAGCGTAAAGGAGACAGAATAGTGTTGCCTTTGAGGGGGGGGAGTCGGATGTAAAGAATCACACATTTCATCATCACGTGTACTTCTTTTTAGGGCATGTCCTGTTCAGGGTTGAGGATAGCAGTCACGGGTGTAATGCAGATTACTTGAATGGGACTTATTCTTCTCCTGTCAATTTTCAGGAGTTAGGCCTTTCAATTTAATGGCATGACAGCATGACATTTACATTTTGTAAAATAGCACTTTCCGGCGCTTGGATTTGTGCTGCTTCCTTTCAAGCTGTGTGCTGGATATATTGTTGCATGTACAGAAAAGACAACCAGTCCTCCAACTTCAGCCCTTCACTTACGCTCAATCTGCCCCGGTGTGCTGCTGAAACGTCTGCACTTAGATAACTACTTTACACATGGATCTATTTGGGCTGTAACCCCATCCCAATTCAAGTCCCATTAAAAATCTAAATGCTCTCAAATTGAAAAGCATCACTCTTGAAGAAGACAGCAGTAACCACAGTAACACGTCCTCCCAATCAGCATTCGTCTGCACACAGTACGCCCTTATCCTTGGCTTTAAAGTCTGGTGGAAACGCTCCTTGGCTTTGCACATGGTACGCAGAAGACTGGTTGTGCTGCACATGCAATAGTTTCAATACCTGCATGAACAAGTGAGAGGAGAAATGTGACCCTTGATCACTGTGAATGGCTCTAGGTATGCCGAAGATGGATATGAACTGACCTAGAGCACGCACCACTGATTTAGCTGTTAGCGTGCGTGATATGCTGCTGGGTATGTGGTGCTACTGCACATAACCGTTAACAAATACAAGGCACAGGGCCTACACTATCAATAATCAGCTGTTCAAATGTGGTGTTGATGTAGCTCGCAACACTTTTCTTAACCTGCGGACAAATGTGTGAGGACACGATCACACGTTTTACCCCCATGTGCCGTCTCATCATGACTCATCATGACTCATCATGGGCAACACGCAAAACCAAATCACAAAACAACAATCTGATACACAGGATCTCCAACTAAACCCTCACAATGTTGGTCCCACTTCCGAACCAGTACCTCATTTTGTACAAAGTAACTATCTGCCCAAACTTTCACCTCATCCACCCGCAGAATAGAGCGACACAGCTCCTTCAGCGTTACATCGGCTCTTTGCTCACGAGCCAATTCACTGTGGGAGTGTTAGACAAAGTCATTAGAAATGACTCTGATGTCTCACAATCTGCATCATCAGAGGCCCGCTTCATGGTGTGCGTCACAGCGCAGGCCGTGACCACTTCAGGAAACCTTTTCATTCTCATCTGGGCCGTTGCTGGGACCACCGCTGGATGTACCGGGCTACTTCCCCAAACACGTGCTCGTGCCACATCATTTCCCAGAAATACGGTGACACCGTCTATGGGCAAAGCAGGAGCACTCCCATTTTAACATCTCCCTCAAACCACTGGAATGGAACACAAATGTATGTACAGGAACATGAAAAATACAAGTACAAGAGTGCAAGTATTCGTTTCCTTTAGAAAGCGGCAAAGCAGACCCTAGAACAGATGAATCAAATGCACCCTCGTTAATTCCAACCAAAGACACGTGTCCTTTTGAAAGTTGAGCTGAAGTCAGGCTTTGATACCACAACTGGTAACTCGACACTCGATTGGTCTGAAAGCACTGGAAACCAGTGCCCCTAAAGCCACCGCCTTCACATGAGACACTTCTTGCCTACTCTGGAACTTAAATGCCATGCATTCTCTCTTCAGGGTTTTTTGTAGATGGAGGAGTTCTTAGAGGTAGCGTGGGGGCATTTCCATAGAGGCATTGGTGTGTAAAGAGGGAAACCCTGTACTCAATCCTGATGGAGACAGGAAGCCAGTGAAGTAAGTGGAGGATGGGGGTGATGTGCTCATATTTGCGCACTCTCATCAGGATCCTAGCTGCAGCGTTTTGGATCAGTTGGACCCTCTGCAGGCTTTTTCTAAGGATCCCTCTGAGAAGTGCATTGCAATAGTCCAGTCTGTAGGAGACCAAGGCATGGGCGAGCTTCTCAGCATCTGAGAAGGAGAGAATGGGACGGAGTTTGGAGATGTTTGCAGAGATGAAATGGGATTCAGAGGTTCAGTTTTCAGTTTTATATATGCATACATATTTTTATAAAGGAATGATTGGAGCAGCAGCTCACATCCACCCCATAAAATTATCTGACACACTAGCGTCCCACCACCACCTTGATTCTCTTAAGTAACCCCTCCAGCCCCCACTCACACCTTAGCTGCTGCCCTCTTGATGCTCCCCACAGCGGCGGTGGGGAAGTTGGAAGTAGTTAGTTCCCTCAGGTGTGTTTGTGTGCGTGAGTTATCTTTTTGTGTCGTTTTATTTTGCTCAAATGTATGCTCACATTCTCCCTCTTTGAATAGGATGTGTTTGACCTACTGCCCCATTTGCATATGCCGTTTTTTATGGACGCTGCTGCTGTTATTCATGGTTCCATTACCGAGGACCTGTGCAACGATGCAGGCAAGAAGGAGGCCTTAATATGGACAATATAGTGCTTTACGTTGTGATTATTTTGATATAGGTTGGAGGTATCGGAATGTGCCCGGACCGATGATTTGCCGGATAATGGAGTGCCTCACAAAACCCAGCGGCCGAGATAGGAGAGATTTACAGAGTCCGTCCCAAAGCGAATAGAGCAGCGGACATTTCAGCTCAGCTTGAAATGTGGCTGTCGTTTTCTACTCCACAGTCATTGTTTTGTTTTTTGAAGGCCTCCTTATTTCCAGTCATAGATCGATGTAATTGGGTTTGTCTCTATGCCAATGCTCATGTCAGAAGACATTTTCCTGACACTTTGGCTGCAAATCTATTCCAGGGCTCTGCGATAACTTTGCAGGCTCAACACTGTGCAGGACCAGCTCTGTGTGTCTGCCAACAAGTGCATGTGTGCACGTCCCCGAATGCTTGTTGCTGGCGTGCTCGAGTGTGACTACAGCGGCAGACTAGTGGAGAAAGTCACCCCCTCCTTCTCTGAGGTCACCTCTGCTCTCTGTCTGTCCTCACAGCTACAGCCTGGAGGGGCTCAGTGCAGTCCAGGACGAGGTCAGGGGCCCCACCACTCAAAGGCCCCGGATCCTGGAGGCTTCCAGGATGCCCCGACGTGATGGCGACGACAGGGGCTCCCTGGTGTCTTTGACAGAGGAGCAGGAGGAGCTGGGGCAGCATGGCCAACTGCATGACCTGGTTAGCTTACCCACCCCCCCCCTTCCCCCCTCACACACACATAATAACATTACTCCTTTTAGATGTCATATCTTCACACTGTTGCACAGTCGGCCCCCAAAGGGATGCTCACAAACATCCTCAGCCTAATACACATGAGAGGGAAATGGATTTGCAAAATGCTTCCACGTAAACAGTCAGGGGAACTTTGTCAGTTTGGGGATTAGCAAGAATGAATGAACATTGCTTTCCTCTGGGGCCGTCTCACCGCTCTCATTGCTGGATTTAAAGCAACATTCGAGCACAACATCGCTAACCTTTTGTGTAGTTCCCCCCATGAGTTCATGGTTCCTGTTTCCAGTTCAGTGACTGGTAATGGTTTGTTCCACATTATCTCCGCTGGGTTTCGTGTCCTTTCTTCCTATATTTGTTGCCTCATAATGCATTGTGTTTCACTCAAGCTTGTATCCCCCCCCCCCCAGAAATCAAGGCGGTATCGGCCTCTGCGAAACAGTTGTCCTCCCATGACCCTCCCCCTCACCAAGTCTGTATCCATGCTCGCCATCAGCCAGAGAGACACTGATGGTGAGTATCAATCATGAGGCTGTTTATCTGTTTTTCACCCTTAGCCATCACAGGTTTACAGATTTCACCATTATATTATTTAACAAATCCGCTTTTCATCATACTTCTTTAACCATGTGTACTTTAATAAAAGATTTAAAAGATATCTTGGGTATCTATGTCTTATATATTAAAAGTGGGCCATGCTAGATCAGTCAATAAAGTGGTGAATTTCTAAGTGAACCTCCGATGCTTTATGTCGAAATGAGAAATGTAATGAAGTTTAGAACTTTATCCTGGTTACATTCTTTAATCGAAGACTGAAAAAGGTTTCAGCTGTGGAGAGGGAAATGATCTAGTGAGGCGAGGCAAGAACGTTCAGGAGCTTTAATAAATACAACTAAAAAGCCACTGTGCAAAGTATTTAAACGCCTGTTACACCCAAAGATCTCCCCTCTGTCCCGCTCAGTGGTTTTGTAAATGCAGCGGTGCAGTTGTAGCACAGCTCCTCCCTTCAAACCGAGCCCCGGTCTAATAAATCACACCACGTGGGAAGTCAGTGCTGCAGGGATGGCGTTTTTCTGTTGGTCAACTCAAAAGTTAGCACAGTTAGCGACAGAAAACCCCCTGGGATTACTTTGGTATTTTCATTACACACATTGACACTTAAGAACGTGTATTTTATGTTATGGAACATTATAATCTCTTTTTTATCTGTCTGAACCACAGACCCTATTTCTGGCAGCTAACTAAAAGTCTGATGGACTTATAGACGATAATAATGACGCACATAGATGCCATCTGGGTTTTAGGACTCGTTCCTGCAGCAGCCTGTTGAAGTTTCTGTTTTAATTCATTCCATCTTAATAAGTTCTTGCTGTGGCTCTTTCCTTCCTGCCTTCCTCCCCAGCAGTGGGACACCTAAGACGTAAGAGGCGAATTTCCTTCTCTTTCAGCCTTTCCCCCATCCTCACCAAATCTAAGTCTCAGTTTGTTTTCGGGGACTCCTCATCTAGCGATGATGATGATGATGATGATAACTGGAGTAAGTAAAGCCCTATGAACTGCTGCAGTAGCAAGTAGCTGTGACGTTGGACCCAGACCGGTAGTTGTTGCTGTTAGAGCCCTGGCTCTCCCTCAAAAACCAACCCACAGTCAAACATTCTGTCACTTTTCATTGAGATGAGCTTTACAAAAGAAAATATGTTGTGCTTTGATCAAGGTACACGTGAACAATCTTTGAGAACTAGCAGTTAGCAAAGTACCCGGATTGTCGCCAAAGTGGGACCTGAAATACACATAAACTAGAAACTAGCATTCAATTACTGTAGGCCATGTCTGAGCACACAACAAAAATAACTCCTAGTATTTAAACCCAAAAATATGTTAAGTTGAATATCCCGATTAACGTTTCATAAACATATAGCCTAAACAGCTGCCACCTCTCACTTTTTGCAGCGCTCCCTGCAGTTGTTCACCCTTTTGAACCCGAAGGTCAGCTGCAACAAACACTTTGAAGGAAACCAGTACTTACCCCTAACCCTTGGGATGGCAGTTAGAATACAAATAATAATAACCTGTTGACAACAATTGGAAAAGCATTGTCCGGTTCAGGGTCTAGGATTCAGCTGACCTACCATTAGATACGTCCCTTTTTTTTACATGCAATCACCGAAGAAAGACAACATGTTATCATCACAAACACTGCTGGAAAATGGCCTTCTCAGATAAATGTGTGTCAACTTTAGTCAGAGACAATCGAGCCTTCCCTTTCCTGATCAGTGAGCTTTGTCCTCATTGACCTGCTTTGGGAGCAATGCTTTGCATACTTGCGCTAGAGAATATTTAAGGAGAAATGATCCCTCGAGGGTAGCAGATTCTCTGGTGATGATTTAACTAAGGCTGCGTGTGCTGAATATGCTTTAATGGCATTGTTTAATTGTTTTTATTTATGCCTCCGGTTCGGCGATAGCTTCAATCGCTCAGTTTCAAATCTGTCCACCTTCACTCAAAGGTGAACTGGATTTGTTGGTCGAAGGTCGCTGCGACCTTTTCAAATAAAATGACTGGCCATTCATTAATATGCTAATAAGGATAATTTCACACAACTGTAAACTGCAACTTGTGGTGGTTGACGGAGGCCCACGTCCATCAGGGGGTAATTATGCATGCCGTTAGGTAGCAATTAAAGAGGGACTTTGTGTGACCAATATTACATCACATGTCTTTTAGCTGTCGCTTTTATCCAAAGCCACTTACATTGCATCATAACCCATGCGTTACATTCTGCCTGGGGAGCAGTTAGGGGTCAGGTGTCTTGCTCAGGGACACTTCCACATGGGGCAGCCGGGATTCAAACTGCCAACCTTGCGGCTTCCAGCGCATCACATGACTCCGTGCGCCACCATCGCCTTTTATTTAATATCTGATCAAGTTGAATTTTATCCATCATTTCTTGTGAATATAGAACAAGACTCTGAGAGTTCAGGGATTTAATTTAATTTGGAGCCATATTTGAGCAGTCATTAATGGCACTGGATCAAAATGTTGCCCTTTTGTTTGTGCGCGTGCATTCGTGTGTGTGCGTGTGTGTGTGTGTGTGTGTGTTTATAGGCGCGGATTAAGCTCAGTCAGCTCATTTGCTGGTGGTTAGCTTTGTCAAAAAAACTGATTTTTTCACCATTTTTAAATTGAGATAGTGAGGAGAATTTCCACCTTAGAGAAATACAACAATTAAAAAATAAACTCCTGACTCTCTTTGTCCTTCTCTTGTGTTCCTGTTTTTCTAGGTATGAGGTCGTTTTCCAGCGCCTCCGGCTCCCTAGCGTACAGGTCAGTTAAACTCTGCACGCACACACACACACACACACACACACACACACACACACACACACACACACACACGAATGCACACACCTTAACGGAAAATAGTTCCTGAAGCTTTACAGCTTTACAGTGCTGTTAAAAACAATGTTTGGAATGTGCAAACAGGTAAGCCTTGGGAATGCAGCTCCTTGAAGATAAAATGTGTGTGTGTGTGTGTGTGTGTGTGTGTGTGTGTGTGTGTGTGTGTGTGTGTGTGTGTAACAGTATATCTGAGGAGGAACCGGGCCCTCTGCGGAGCGACACCGAGGGCAAGAGCGTGACGAAAGTCAGCCGGACTTTCAGCTACCTCAAGAACAAGATGTACAAAAAGACCAGGGTGAGGGAACGTGGATATTTCTTCCTTTGAGCCACGCTGGGATCCTTCTGCTTCTGAACAGCTCCAGTCATCGTCTTTTTGTCCCTGGGCTTCTCTTCAGGACAACTTGGTGTCTCAGATTTGCCCACAGAGCATTTTGTCTTACGACATTTTCTTTGTCACAGACATGAATCTCTAGATTAAAAGAAAGTTATTTAACGGCCAAAAGTCTTTTTCAAGTGAAAATATCTTCTTATTACATTATAAGCAATAGTTCAAATTCCTTTTGTGGGAGAAACACTCCCCTTCTCAGCATGATGAATGAATACTAAATGAAAGCACAAAACCGCAAGAGTGACGCACTGTACTTTGATATCCAGTAATTACGCTAATTTGGGGAAAGAAGTACTATTTGGAGCAACTTCAACTTTTGTTTGCAATCCGTTATTGCGCAGTCGTCTAAGAGAGACACACAGAAGTGTGAACAGGAAGTAAAACAGGAAGACGAAGATGAAGGTGGTTTTATGATCTCATCTGACCTCAGTCCCTACTTTGCTTTTAAAGGAACAGGCCAAACCTTATTGACCATGTTTTTGTTTTTTAGCAAACTATTAACAAAGCTTTGTTGTTCAAGGAGGCGCCTGGTTGTTGAATTGAATCCGTGTTTGTGGTCAAGGACCAACACTACAACCTTTAGTCTTCATTGAATTCAACCAGGCATTTTAATAGGTTGTCTGTTAATAACTTTGGTTTTAAGGGATTTAGTTTTGTGTTAGGCTTCACACAGTTGCATGTCCTGTTCAGAGAGGAGGTAGTGAGGCACATTTTGAAATAGCATCCGTATCCTCCCGTGGCGAGCCAGTCACTTCCTCGTTGCAGCCTCAGTGCTGCCAGTAGCCTCAGCCACAGCCAGTGATGTTATGCAGGCGCTTCACGGGGAGACACTTCTCAACCAGATGGAAAGGTTGGCTGGAGGTAGGCGAAAGGACTGCTCTTTTTTATTTACCTTTTGATTTCCATTTGAAACTGTAGGGTATCATGTGAGAATGGATCGCTGTGTTCCCTCCTGGGGCTGATGTCTCTTTCCAGTCAAGTCATTACCTGATTCAGTCATTACCACTTTTTATCATAATGAATCACTTCAGCAACCAGAACTATGTTTAAATCTTTGAATTGGCTTTTTTCCCCATAAAGTTTTAGTGTTAAAAAAAAGGAAAAAAATAAAATATCATTGAGTGTCAAAAAAGAAAGCAATTCTTAGAAAAGTCCCTGGGGTGCAGAATGCTCATGTGGAGTTTGGTTAGACAGCTGTTGCAGGAAGTGACAATGAATGCGTGATGTTCCATCCAGTCGCCGTCTTGAAGAGAAAGAGAGAAGAAGAGAGCGCTGCAGTGTGTGCAGCTTTGTGGTGCCCTCAGACCGAGAGGCCCAGGGGCCGCCTATTAAAACGAGCTGGAAACTCAATTTCCCGCCCCCTCCTCCCCCCCCCCACCCGTTTCCTCTGGGTTAGGGTGGAGGCTCCGTGATGCAACACGAGAATAAGAGCCCTGTTCTTCTCTCCACCGCTTTATGGGGATTGGTGTATGGAGATGACCATCAGCTGAGGACGACCTGTTGTGCAAAGGTCGGAGATCCGATTCCTAGACAGCGAGTCTCCGTCAGCAGCCTCCTTACAAAAGGAGCACGGCAGTAGCTGAGAAGAGACATTATTATATCAATAGGGTGACCGTAGTGGGGAACTGTTCCTTATTTTAAACCGTCTAGTAATCCTGTTAAAAATACATCAAATTCCAGCTTTTAACATTATTTTTTAAGTCAAAGCTTCCCTCAGACAAGGAAACACTGCTTTCAAATAGTCTCCTAATGAGGTCAGCATAAATAATGCAACCCTTAATATGCAAAGCCCCCTGCTGCGTACTACATTGAGGTTTAATGCTGCTCTGCTGGATCGAGATTGTAATTTAACTCAAGCGACTGGCCAAAAGTGACCCAGCATTGTGTTTTGTTGTTTTTCTTGTAATAGGCTGTATTTAAAGGTAAAGTAATTACTGCCCTGTCTTGGTTGGCTTGTCTTCTAAACTATGACGCTTCCCCCTGTGAAGGAAAAGGACCGCGATAAAAGGGAGAAAGACAAGGAGGTCAAGGAAAAGGACAAGAAGACAATCAACAGCCATCTTTTCACACCAGTGAGCCCGTGCCAGGCCCTCCAGTGCTTCCAGTGCAACAAGGCTTTTAACAGCAAGGAGGCGTTCCAGTGCACATGTAAGTCCTGCTGTCCCTGTGTTCTCCCTCCCCAGGTCAGAACCCCTGCTGCTTAAGGTCTTTATCATTATTAGAATCATTTATCTGGTTGAATAAGGAGCCATGCTAATGCACACAACACTGAGTATACTGTAAGGAAAAAGGAAGTGGCAATATTCAAGCCTTAATGCTATGTGGCATCAACCTACAGTCAAAGCTCTGTCAAGAATCATAGGAGGTATACACGTATATATATATACATATATAGTTTAAGAGTTTAGTTTGGGAAAAATACTGTGGAAATCCGATAAAAGGATTTGTATTACTCCCCAAAGGAGAAACGGAAACATACAGAACACTTTAGAAAAGACATCATCTACACACATTAGATAACACCTCTGGTAAAAGACAAGTCAGACAACAAACAAAACCATAAAACCAAACCAAAATCTACAATCTCAATGGTGTTTGCAGATGATGATGACAGCATAATGAATGGATCACGTGTAGACGGATCCTGTTTCATGTTTGAGTTAAAAGAATTTCAGTGAAGCACAATGGAAAAGGAGCCAGTTTATTTACTTCATCCACTTTTTCTACTTTTCTTAAAAGTGTCTGAAACTCAAATAATACCAACCAGCTCCATGACTTGTTTGAAGTAGTGAAGCTTTTCTTGAATTGTTTCTGAAACAGCAGCAGCAATAAAGAGGATCTAGTTTATTGCACAAGTCTTCTGTGCAAGCCAGAAACCGCCTAATAAGGAGAGACCAGCTCTGATGGATCAGACGGTTCTGTCAATGGTCACAATGTGCCTCAAACCGGCAGGAACCGCTCCGGATGGGATTTCTGGAGCCACAGATTGTTGCGGGGGTGTTTTCGGGAGGTTTGTTGCTGCAGATGTCGGGCCAACAGACAGTTGCCCTTTGTCTGAGATTAGCTGGAATCGGTTGAAACGTCCACAAAAAGCATTAAAATGCTCTGTAAAAGCATTTAAGTGGAGAATAAATGGGCAAGAATTCAAGCTGCTTTAGCCACCATTGGTAATGGAGAAAATGAGATCAAATGCCCTAGAGTGGGCCCTTCTAGTGGGGAAAACGTGATGCTGTGCACTGTGGGGTGTCGTTCCAGTGGAGAAAATGTGGTTAACTAGACGTTAGCATGTAAAACACGCGGTAAAGTGACATATCTGCCTCACCACATGCTGCTCACACAAGACTATATCTCCCCCCCCTGACCAAGAGAGTGCATGGATGTCCTCCTAAAGAGCGGAAATGTTGTTGGCCAGTTGCATCTGTGACGAGCTGTGTCAGCGTGTCTGTAGGGTTTCACTCTGTCACCCTCATCCCACTAACTGAGTCCCCACATGTAGAATTCTGGACATTTCTTAAATAGCAATTTGACACTCCAAATGATGGGATGTTTATATTTTGCTCTGCTGGTTGCTCTCATTCAGTGGTTCAGCGGGTGACCTCTCGTGCTCAGAATGTCGGTAGGATGAAGGTTAAACCACGTCCATGTGGTTACTTATTTTGACACAACCAGAAGCGGTAGATCCTCCGTCTGTTACAAAGTAGGAACTGGTTTGTATGGAATTCTCCCATTGACTTTACAGGATGATCTTATTTTAGCAATCGAAATGATGACTTTAAGAATGGGGCTTTGGAAATGTTTATATAATTGACATTTTCCCATGTACTGTGTGTGTGTGTGTGCGTGTGCGTGTGTGTGTGTGTGTGTGTGTGTGTGCCTCTGACAGCCAAAAGTCATTCTTTTCTTCTTTTTCCTCTCGGGCATGAGCAGTATTACGCCTTCATTGCATCACATGCTCTGCTCCAGTCTGGCTTTCATTAGCGGGTTGGTGGAGTTTCCTGGCCGGCTATGAAAAAAGTCAGAGTCAGAATTTCTTGCCCCCACCTTTTCCACACACCCTGGACGCCCCCACCGCCGCGCTCACAGCATTCACTGAGCGCTCTGATGCTTTTCTTTCCAGACTGTAACGCCTCTGTCCACAAGAGCTGCAGGGACAGCCTGCCTGTTTGTGCCAAGGTGAAGATGAAGGTAAAAGTTCCCCGAGAGTAACAGCACCACTGATTCCAGACGGCTCTTTGTCTCCTGCAGCCAACTCCTCATTAATGCTTCTGTTCTCTGCGTTTCTGGCCAGCTGCCCAAACAACAGTTTTCAGTACCAGATTCAAGCCCGTTTCCTACGGTCACCATGAGGAACAAAGGTGAGTGTAAAACAAAACTGGCACAAATTGTCATTTCCAGCTCTCCAGCCATTTGGACTAAAGATAGCTTCAATAAACCAAGCATCTGCACTCTACTCCTACTCTGTGTTTGCTCACAGCACGGTTATGGGCTGTAGAGGGAATCACTGAAAACCACTCACTCAAATCTTAAGAGTGCAGTGCTAGCAGCTACGGACATTCTTCATGCACTTCCTGCTTAGAGAAACATCATGTAACCCCAGCAGTATTACTGCATGTAGTATGTGTCGCAATGTTTTAGATCAGTTAAATGACTTTAGAAAGAATGCAGGTTTAAGGACATTGGTGCTAGACTTAACTTGTTGCCTGTGTAGTGCACAGTGATGACACAATATGCATTTCCTGTAATGTACCCGTCTCTGGTCCAGCTGGTGGAACAAGGGAGCGACCCTGGTCTGCCATCTTGTGCCCCGAAGATCATCCTTCCTTAATCTCATCAAGGAGACACACCAGCATCATGACTTTCCATGGCAACAACCTCTCCAAGAGTCTCTCTATAAGCAACATCGCAGGGTGAGCTGCTATGTGTGTGTTCCTCGGTGCATGTGTAACGGATGCGTTTTGTGAATAGAAGAAGTCGACTCAGATACTGATCTTTCCAGAATTTATTTGGTCCTGCAGAAGACAATAAGACACAAATAGTGCCTTCTGGTCTCTATCTGCACATCAGCTCCCTATAAAGGGGAAGATATAAGTCAGGGCAAGCGGATGTTAATACTGTTAATGCTAAGACAAATATCGCCAAATTCAGCGACCACCAAACGTATATTTTACCTTCTAAAATGATGACACTTCATCAGCTGGATGCCGTGATAATAATGTTACTCACGATAATGGTCGCTGATACAAACAATTACATTTTTAAAAAACACAACATACCTTCAACAGCGTAACCCTTCTGTGAAGGAAAAACTACGGAAGCCTAGGAGGCGCAGAAAAGATGAGACGCAATATCCGCTTATAACAGATTTAACTCGTCAAAATAAAATTCACACTCAACAGGATTGTTGACTAATAACCAAAAATAAGAGATGATACATTGAAAATGATAACTTGTATTTCTGACTCCGTTACATAGGGATGGATGTAAGGACACTTGGATAATAACATTTCTATTTAAATTCAATGTATTTCTGCTTCTTTTGCCTTCTTTTATTTGTTGACATTCTATTTGACTGCATCTTATTTTCACCTTGTGTGTTTATTCATCTTATTGGCAGGTTGTGGTTTTAATTTAGTGTTTTTTATTGTTATCTCCAGTCCGGTGTTTGATGACATGCCCATTAAAGGCCTGCGGTATCTCTCGCAGTCTACCGACTCCCTCAACAGAACCAACCAGGTCACAGAGTCCATGGAATCACTCACTGATGAAGGTTAACACACACACACACACACACACACACACACACACACACACACACACACACACACACACACACACACACACACACACACACACACACACACACACACACCATAGACTGAATGAATAACTCAAAGTTTAAACAAAATATGATATTTAAGATAACAAATGTGTGTTCTGTGTTCTTCCTAACACTCATTAGAATATTTCTAATGTGAAGGAATTAAACCATGTAAATGACATGCAATGTAATCACAACACTGCAACGTCAGCATTGAGTGAAACAAAATAATGATTCCAGTCCATAAAGGAACGGGATATAGCAAATGGTGAAGTAGCTTTACTTGCACGATTCTTTCAAAAGACCTAATCAAAATGATGATTTATTATAAAAAATCATAAAATGTAACTTTTAGCTTGAAATTGGAAGTACAAGTTGTGTCGTCGGCGCAGGGACGGAGATGATGGACGGCCAGCTGATGGGGGAGTTCGAGGCCGAGGCCAAGGAGCTGGAAGCAGACTCTTGGAGTTTATGTGCGGAGCAGCAGCAGTACCTGCAGCAGCTGGACAAAGAGCTCGCCAAGAAGCAGGACGTCATATATGGTGCATTTCATTACCCTGAACACGCTTTTAACAAGTTCATTGGAAATACAGGACAATGTTAAGCAACTTAAGAAGCACAGTTAAGTGTTATTGCAAAGTAGTCTCCATTGTAGCTGTTTTTTCAGTAGAAACTACTGTATATGGTGAAGTCTGTTAAGATAGATATATTCATTGAGTTACTGCGTCGAGACGTCTCAAGCCTTTGGTTACAATCTATTTGAGGCTCCTCAAATATCATATTTCCTATGCTTACACAAAGGTATTCAGTGACACACGCTGCCTGGCGACCTCGGAGGTAGAATTATGCAGAGACCCGACGGTCGGTCGGGTACAAAGTGCCGCTGATGTCATGTTTTGACCAGGCGTTTCCTCCCTGCGTCCCCTTCAGAGCTGATGCAGACGGAGATGCACCACATCCGGACGTTGCGCATCATGTCCGAGGTCTATAGCAAAGGCCTCCAGAAGGAGGTGCAGCTGGAGCTGCAGATGTTGGAGAAGCTGTTCCCCGCCATCGACGAGCTGCTGGAGCTCCACACGCAGCACCTCCTCCGCCTCCTGGAGAGGAAGAAGGAGAGCCAGCTGCATGGGGGGAGCACGGATGGAGGCTTCATCATCAACAGGATAGGGGACATCCTGGTCAGCCAGGTTAGAGGAGGGAGGGGCTGGTGCGACGTAGATTCAGGTCCCCAAATTGTTTGCTGCAAATATCCACTATGTAATGTAGAAAGAGGATTTAAACCACAACTCCCATAAACTATTCAATGTCAGGCTGGTAGGTTAGTTCACTACTTTGGACCAGACTTAAACATAATTATGAGTTTTTTTTAAATGATCAAACTATTAGTGGAATGATTGCCATGACATTTGTACAGACAAGGATGGTCCCCACAGGATCAATGCTCTAGATTCCATAACTTTTCCTTCCGTTTGACATTTCATTATAGTTTATTACAGAATACCTTGGAAGGGAACAACATTCCCATCAGCCTCAGCTGAGATGTGTTTAGTTCTAGTAAGAGATGTGGAACAACACAGCTGCTCAACATCAGCGTGATCCTTCTGGGCAATGAGCTCTAAGCACACAACCTGGCTATAGTCTCCTGTTTCCATGTTTCAGAAACAGATAGCAGTCCTTAGCTCTGTTTTAGTGTGCCGTAGGAGTTGGTTCTTTAAATATGGTTCTCCCGGCTTAACTTTCGAGATCTGAAACTAAAACACTGAGTCCTAGCTCCCAGTAGACGTTCTCCTACAACCTTAGCCTCCTGGCTTAGCTTTTTTTATTTTTATTCTTTTGTGGTCTGTAGCGATATTTGTTTTGTGTAACACGTCTGTGAAATTGTGCTGCAGTTCTCAGGGTGCAACGGCGAAAGCATGAAGAGGGTTTACGGAAGATTCTGCAGCCGCCACAACGAGGCCGTGAACTTCTACAAAGACCTCCTGACCAAAGACAAACGCTTCAAGGCCTTTATCAAAGTAAGCATCTTTCAGCCAGTCCTATTTCAGTCACAAATGTATCCCGCATGAGTGATTCTTTTCGCTGAAGAGAGATGTCTGGTCTTCCAGTAGCCGTTGCTGAATAGATGTGTCAGACACACTGGGTTCTGTGCCACTCATTGTGTTAGTCAGAAAGGCTTGTTCTCGTTCTGTCAGTGCATGTAGGCCATAAAACCCTTGAGGCTGTTTGCTTCATTTGAAATGTGTTAGTTCTTCCATTGTCTTTTATTGTTGTTGTATTCATAATCACAGCAAACACATCTTAAGTAATATGACTGTATTGTTCTACAGAGAGTGTGATTTCCGTTTATCGTTTAGAGCCACCTGCTACGTTGACATGTTTCACTAAAGCACTTGTTGTTGTTTTTTTCCCAGAAAAAGATGAGTAGCAGCATTGTGCGGAGGCTTGGTATCCCAGAATGCATCTTGCTGGTGACCCAGAGAATAACAAAGTACCCAGTGCTAATTCAGAGAATTCTGCAGCACACTAAAGGTTAGCTTCCTGCCGGCCTCTACGGTGGACTTGACCCTATGGATTGGGGAAAGTGGGTTTTATTTAGGACTATAGTGGCGACTACAGATAGATAATGAGATGACAAAAATAGAGATTTTACTTGTTCAATTGTTTCTTTGGTTCCGTAAATAGCTTCGTATTGTTCGCTGGAGACATTGAAGTCTTTAATCATCCTCATCTAACCTGTCATCACTTTGCATAAAATATGCAATACAACATTTTCATTTAGTGAAGTTTACAGACCTTTTGTGAAGCATATCTTTGCACAGCCTAGAATGTGTTTCTGAAATCTTAGAAAAGTGTAAACGTTGAGCTATCAAAAAGCATTGTAGAAGCTTGAATCACTTGGGGTTAACTGAATTAATGATTTTGTGTGTGTGTGTGTGTGTGTGTGTGTGTGTATCACACATTTAGGATAAATACACTGTGCACGTCAAATATTTCACACGTTATTTGCATCTCATGGTTTGGCCTCCCACTGTGTACATTTAATCTAATCCCTCTTAAAGGCTGTTTATAGTTCTATGTGGGGCGGGGGGGGGGCTCTACCTTAATCCCCAAGGTGCTTTAAAAGGACTCTCTCCTGCCAATGCTGATATTTACTGTGTGAGAATAACATGGCACGCTCACATTTACAGATAGGATTATGGTACTTGGGAGCACTCAGGTACTCACAACCATAGGAGGAAAATATTCAACTTTGGGGGGAAACTGTTACTTACTGATGGAACTCAAGTGCCCACTATAAACCAGGCCTGTGTCTCAGAGACATAAGGACTCTTGGGCTTAATCACGGTGCATATTTCATGGCCAAAGTTCAAATTACCAAATGGACCTGATCAGCCATAATTTTGCCTACATTTTGTGTCTCAACAAAATACAAGATTTCTTAAAATCATACTTCCTCGGATAAAAAAAGAGCGGGCTTAGGTATTGGTTCACGGGTAGTCTATCCAGAGACAGGTATCAATGCCGGAGCGCTCGCCTGCCTCACCTCCGTCTCTCTCTGGTCACATGTCGGCGCAGAGAGCGAGGAGGACCACGAGGACCTGACGCACGCCGTCCGGCTGGTGAAGGAGGTGATCGCCGCAGTCGACAACAAGGTGAACGAGCACGAGAAGAGGCGCCGCCTCAAAGACTTTCACGGCCGCATGGACAGCAAGTCCATCATGATGACGAAGAGCGGCCAGATCTTCGCCAAGGAGGACCTGCTGAGGCGGAGGCTGATCCACGATGGAGTGTTGCAGCTCAAGAACTGCCAGGGGCGGCCGAAGGGTGAGGAGGCCGCAAACTCTCCCTTAAAACGTGTGTTCCCACCTTGTACTTACCCAACCCCTTTCCTCCGGCTCTTCTCCAGACGTCCACGCTCTGCTGCTGTCGGACGTCTTCGTCTTCCTCCAAGAGAAAGACCAGAAATATGCCTTCGCCATGCTGGTAGGATCCCCGCTTTAAGCCTTCCTGCTCTCCTTCCTCCACTGTTCACAAGCACTTTTTTTACCCATCTCTCCGGGAATCAAGATCACCGCCAGAAACGTTGCTCTCATATTTTCCTATCATACTGTTAGCTGTTAGCTTTACCCGCCCCCCTTTGCCTGTACGTAGGAGCTGATGAAGCCGCTCTCGGCATCCAAACCAACTGTGATGAAGTGTTATAATGAATGAAGTATATCATTGTTGACGTCTTTTTCCATGTTTACTGGCCTCACTCACACACACACACACACACACACACACACACACACACACACACTGGGCAGAATGAAAACCAAAGCGGGCCTATGGCATAAAAATTGCCATTGGAGGACAAACATGTGGCTTTGAATGTGAACAAGCCTCAATCACCTGGGCGGAAAATACAATGTTAGCTGCACAAGGTGGTTTCATCCAGAGATTGTTAGTATTTTTAGACTTGTTTCCTTTGTTGAGGTGCAGTTGAAGCTTAAAAAAAAGACAAAGCTAAAGACCAAAAATGCACACTTGATTTCACTTGATTGAACCCATAAATGCACCAGCGGTGGATTGTATTCCCATTATTCCACAGCAGTTACTTTAAAAGGAACCTTTCCTTAAACCTCAGATGAGATTGCTAAAAAAACTTTGGGATGTGGTTTTCTGCGACTGAGTTTCACTGAATCGAGAAGAAATGAAACAGCGGTTTGTGGTGTTAGTTTATTTAACTGTGCCTTTTTTTTTTTTCAACCTTGAGGATGCAAAGACTGCTGATCAGCTGACTCCTGTGTTGATGATAACAACATTAACCAGAATCTACATGTATTCTCTCCTTCTTTCTCCTTCCCCCCCACACACATGTCTTTAACCTCTCTCTGTCCTCTATTCCCGTCCTCGCCATCCTTTCACTCACCTCTGCTTCCACCCACCCTTCTTCCTGCCTTCGCCAACCTCCAACAACATGTGTTTTCCCTCCTCCTCTTCATCTTTTCTTCTTCTGTTCATTCTCCTCCTCCCTCAACCCCTCCCCTTCTTCCCTCGCCCTTCCCTCCCTGCAGGACCAGCGCTGCACGGTCATCTCCCTCCAGAAGCTGATCGTGAGGGAGGTGGCCAACGAAGAGCGCGGCCTCTTCCTCATCACGGCGGGCATCGAGAAGCCGGAGATGATGGAGGTCCTGGCCAGCTCTAAGGACGAGCGCAACACCTGGATGCAGCTCATCCAGGAGGCCATGCAGTCCATGTAAGTAGGATTTATTTATGCGTTTAGGTGATTTGAATCACAAGAGCGTTAAGGGATTTTGCAAATACCACTAAATGCTTTTGTATCCAAGAACAATTGTTTTACACAGAATACACTGGCTCCCTTTACTTCTAACTTAAGCTCATTAACTCAACTGGACAAAACATGCTTCACATCCCCTATTGGCTGCTCATGGCTCATCCACAGCTTTTCTGTGTTGTAACCCAAGAGTTAGACCCAGCCCAGTTCTCCAGATAGTAATAAACGGGAAGCTGCGACAAAGCACTTTGCGGTCAGGAGGATTAGCGCCGCTCTACCTGGGGATGGGACGCACTCAGGGACCGTCTAATACTGGATTGGCTTCAAGGGCAGCTCTCTATAAGCAGAGGATTATTCCACTGCAGCCAGCGGAAGGAGAGAGATCTCCCTCTCCAGTCAGTCTTCTGTTCAAATACATCAATCAATATATTGGCAGAAGTAGACTAAAAGTCTTCAAATGATGCTCCTTTATTTCTCTTTCCAACAACATCATGTTCTTGTTCAAAGCTGTTAGTGTTATATACACTAAAGGGAATGATTGTTTTGCAAAAAATCCTCAGAAAGAACTGCCTATAAAATGTAATAAAAAATAGTCATCAAAATCTTTGGGCATTCATTTCCAACTTGAATTGTTTGATCTCAGCTTGTAGACGTATACATAGATATTGGAAGTGATGTAGATTTTGGTTGGACAGGGAGAAGGATGAGGACGAAGGGATTCCCAGTGAAACGGAAGATGACAAGAGACAACTGGAGACTAAAGCCAAGGAGATGCGAGGTGAGGGGAACACTTCTATAGTGCCACAAAGCCACAAAACTGTTCTCCTCACCGTCCGTCTCTGCCGGTCAGATCTGTTGAGGCAGAAGGACACAGAGATCATGTCTCTGCTGGAGGAGAAGGTGCAGCTCTTCAGGGGGATGTGGGAGCCTCTGAACCCAGGGGAGGAGGTCTACCGGCAGGTCCAGCCTCTCTTCCGGTCGGCCTGCAGCCTGGAGCCGCCCGGGGGGGCGTCCATCATGTTGAACGCCCTGCAGGAGGGTAAGACGCTGTGTTTGTGCTGTTTATGGGTTACCAACAATAACACAGACCTCATCTCACTTTCCATCCGTGTAGCTGGACACTTCCTTTATTTTAGTATCTCCAATCTTATTTAGTCTCAGAGTCATTTGTTCCTACGCACTGTTCATCAAATGTTTATGGAGGAGGAAGCAGTGTTTATTTGATAGTACATTTTGACAGAGAGAATAAAGTTGATGTAAATTTAAACAATCCGGTTTTGGAGATGTTTGGCATGAGTGAAAAATGGAGCTGGAGCAAAATCCTTGAGAACATGACTTGTTATATATGTATATACTTGTTAAATATGTTTAATTAGTCACAACAGAAATGTTGGAAAACATAATTAACAAAGAAATATGTTACATTTGTTGTGTTTTGCTGTGGTATTGTGCAATGACAAAGCATTGTTTATTTTTATATTAGATGTACTGAAGTTGTACAAACGCTATGCAGCTCGTCCTTAATGAAGAATAAAGTACTGCTGCAGGCAAAGTGTCTCCGTGAAAAAGCAGCAGTATCTGATCACAAGTAAACATTCAGCTTTAGGATGTTTGCAGCTCTAAAAAGATGTAATGTAATGTAATCTTCTCCACTTTTGAAACCAGCAGCAAAGGTGAGCTACCCCCCCCCGCCCCCCTCGTATCACCTGGGGCAATAATAATCCTTGAGCTATATGTAATGTCATGTCCCCTGCTGAGGTTGTCTTAGCTCATTGTTTCACCTCAACCAGCAACATGTTGTTTTTTTATTGTCATACTCTGTGTAGCCCAAGTTGGTGTCATTTTTATAGGGGTCGGGATGTTTTAGCTTTCAGCAAAATAGCTCTGTGCTTCAAACAGGTGGTGAATAGTTGCTAAGCAACAGAAGCCAATTGCTGGTTGAAAGCAGAAGTGCCTCGAAGGATTCAGCGCAGAGCTGAACCGTAACGCTGTTAGCCGCGCTAATTCACTTACTGACATTGATTTTGCCCCCCCCCCCCTCTCTCTCTGTGTGTGTGACAGTGGAGACCCTGCAGGGGCTGGTGAACGGCAGCCTGGGAGGGGCCATGGCCGGCGTCCAGGAGGGAGGGGGAGCGGGGCCGGTGTGTTTGCCCCGTCGGGCCGAGACCTTCGGAGGCTTCGACAGCCATCAGATGCACAGCAGCAAAAGTAAGCCTCGGTGCAGAAGAGCGGTGTGAAGACACTGAACCGCATCGACTCGGTGACCCAGAGCGGCAAGGGCTCACTGCAAGTTTCCCACAACGCCCCTGTTCAGTGCAGTGTTAGGTCAGGACATGGTTAGCAGAGCCTCACCACTGGTGAGTGGGACTCCAGTGGCACCGAGGCAGATATTGAGCCATAAAAGGCCTAGACTATTATGTCAGTAGCAGCACCTGCAGAGCATCCAAACAGCTTTCAAAAACATACATTAGTACATAGACTTTCCATATAGTAGTTGTGGCTGTCTTTGCGGATCAGTGGACCTGAGCCGCTGGGTTCATCTCCATCTCCTGTGGTTTCCCTTCCTGTCAGGTGGAGACGTCGACGAGAGCGAGGATACAGCGGCTGATCTGCGCAGGACGGAGTCCGACAGCGTTTTGAAGAAGGTCAGCATCTCAGCTGCCAATTGCCCTTAAAGCCCCTCAATGAGAACCCAGAGGCCGTGTGTGGGGGTGCATTTATGCGCCCACATTAACAACGCCATTGAGATGAATTTAGCCACTTCTCTCCCACCAGTGAATTAGCCTCTTGACTCCTCCTGCAAAGAGCCTGTTGCTAATGGCGACCATCAGTTGCATGCAAATTCAATAATGGAGGAAAACGAATGCACGGCCTTTAGGGCTGCCGCTAGCCTCTGTAGTTGTTTATCCTGCAGAGACACAGCAGCTGGACTGCACATGATTGTGTCTTAAATGTTTTAGTGGAGCCGCAGAAAAGAGCGTGATTTTTATTTCCGTTCTGTCCCGGGCGCGGAGCCAAAGTTCAGAGGAGGTTCAGCAGTAAAAAAGCTGTTTTCTCCATAGTTTGTAAATGTAAAATGAATTCTTCGAGCTGGTAATGCTCTGCCTGATGAAATCCTAGTAAGTGAAAGACTGCTTCTACGCAGATTTATACAGTACAGCCACATGTGCAACTGTAATTCCATTCAGTCCTACACACTGGACAGTATGCACCGCACACACTGCATGATGTGTGTGTGTGTGTGTGTGTGTTCTGGCTGTGCTTAAGGGCGTGTTTTTGCTTGCAGGGAGGAAACGGCAACACGCTGCAGCTGCTAAAGAGGAACAGTGAGGTAACACCGACTTCCTCTTTCTAACTTAATTAGAGCTGCTGCTCTAATCCACGGGAGCCGTCCAAACTTCATCATCATGAATGTATCACCTGAAGCCGCGCAAGTGGTAGAGTTGTACTCTTTGTGTTTGTGGTATTACTGTGAAGCACAATTTTAAGCAACCAACCCTGTGGCAGGCAAAGTAAACTGTAAATGTTTCTATGAGCTAGCAGACACATTTATAATGAAATTCTGATGCGAATGGAGAACTACAGAGCCGTGAGGCTGCTGTGAAGCCTTGTTTTGAGTTTTGCATGATTAGCACGCACAAAGTTCACCTTTTTTATGGTCGGTTTAGTGTGTGTTTTCATGCTAACATTTGTTTATTAGAATTAAATCCTTTTAATTAGTCATAACCCAAATCATTTGTAAAACTTTACCAGTGACGGCGCTTCCTGGTCATCAGTTATTGTAAATCAGCTTCTTGAGAATGTGTGTACCTCACTGTATGCCAACGTTATACAAGCATGAGATCTCTATCCAATCCATCTGCAAGATGTAAAGATATTTCTCTAAATATTAGGATTTCTAATTAGAAAAGACGATAATGTACATTAATAAAAAGGTCCTGAGAAGCTGCTATATGTTTAATACTTAACAGGCTATAGACAGGTTCAACTATTCCTACAGAAAAAGATGTTTTTCTATCATAGGATGCTGTTCCTGTACATTTTGATCTCTTATCATCCCCCCCCCCCTCTACTTCTCACACAGACGCTGCATTTATATTTGATGCACGAGACTTTTAGCAGATCTTTATAAAGTTGGTGTCTGAGTACACACTCTGCATACTCGACTCCGTCGTGTCTTTGTTGTGCATTTTAAATGAAGAAAAGCTCACATCAGTTGGGGTTTAATGCTGGCTTTGCCTCCGAGTCCACCTGCTGAAGCCCCCTTCTACCAAATCCTCCACTGGAGCTTTTTTCTTAGGAAGGATAAGTGGGATGTTTTCAGTTGTGCTCAGTGATCTCTCTTCTCCCCCAGCAGTTCCTCAACAGTGTCTCCAATCTGCATTACCTGCTCAGCACCCTGCAGGTAAGAAGCCTCCTGTAAAAACCTACACAACCCGCGCCTCAGACCCCCGGCGGTCGTGATGTGCATTGTGACCCTGATCCCTCCGTCCCAGGCGGTGGTGGTACAGCAGGACAGCTTCATCGAGGACCAGCGGCAGGCCCTGAGCGAGCGCTCCTCCTCCCTCACCTCGCTGTCGCGGGCGTCCTCGCGGCCCAGCTCGCTGATCGAGCAGGAGAAGCAGCGCAGCCTGGAGAAGCAGCGGCAGGAGCTGGCGTCCCTGCAGCGGCAGCAGGCGGCTCACGCCGAGGAGAAGAGGAAGCGGGAAAAGGAGTGGGAGACGAGGGAGCAGCGGCTGACGGAGAGGGAGGGGCAGGTGCACACCCAGGTAACTCGCATTGATGTATTCATTAAAGGTGGATTCCAAATGTAACCATATTTGCTGCATTCTGGTGACTAAACGTTGCAGCTTCATCGCAGTGGTTTAAGATGAGCTCAAAGCTCGCCTGCTCTGCCGACTTAGTCACATGACTCGCTTTAGGTCTGTCAATCAACAACGGCAGGAAGAAGCTGCAACATTTATGGACGTAAATGGAAGTGACTCGATAGAAAAGCACTTTCTTCCCTTTTGATGACTTATACAAATACTAACAGTTACAGAAGTGTGAATTGTGGTTCGATGGAGCACTCTGAGTTACAATAAGGTTCAGCCCCTTGTATTGTTCTCACACTACAGAAAAGAGTGAACCGATGCCGATCACAGTTGACTTTATACAGATGTGTGCAAAGCCAGTTTGGAGACCTTCTGAATTTGATTGGTATAAAAAACCAATACAGATCAGTCAGTGAGGAAGTCTCTCTCTCTCTACATCCTCATTGCTGTTTGCATCTATCTGACGGTGGTAAAGAGAGTTTGAGAATGATTGAAACGCATTGTGATTCATTCAATGCTCACAATGTGGCACGTTTAGCAAATGCAAAGAGAAAAGAAAACTCAGCAATTGCAAAAGATTCCATTTCTCAGGGTGAAGAAAGGATTTCATTGTGAAGTGGCATCAGTATGTTAATCAGCGGAGTAAATGTAGCCATTATGATAAAACCTTTAGATTGAGTGAACAGGTGCATGGACAGTCTCAGGTGATGGAGTCCCCAGACATCGGTGTGCTCCACGATGAAGTGACATCCTTTTCAGTTTCTCACATCCCACGGTGCCGTTTCAATAAATCCATCAACGTGCCTCTCCAACCACTGCAGGAGGAGGAGGTCCTGAAGATGCAGGGTCAGCTGGAGGAGGAGAAGCACGGCCTGCAGAGCAGGAAGGAGGAGTACCAGAGAGACCTGGAGCGACTGAGGGACGCCCAGAGGAAGCTGGAGAGGGACCGGGAGGCTGTGCAGCGAGAGCTCGACAAGATGGAGGAGGTGAGTGGACTCTTATTTACATTTTAAATGTGACGGCCATGTCTCCGTTTGCTTTGTGGGACGCTGTGATTTGCTCAGACACTCTTTGGGGGGTGTTTTACTCGCGTTTGAGGCTTGAGCCTGACTCCAAACAGCAAAACAGCTCTCGGAGGGGGAGGACTGGTAAACAAGTCACAACAGAAGCTATATTTCCAGGCTTTTATGCCTAAGTGTTTTTTTGGCATCACTTTCTTTGAAGCCCATGTCTATAATTCATTACAAACCCACATTATGCCTAAAAACCTGCTTACAGCCATGTACTGTATAATTCAGTGCAATGTATGTTCACAAGTTACTGTAAGTGGCCATTGTGTGCTTTGAGTGCAGTGAAATCATCACGTTAAAATGAAGACTCAAAACATTCAAAGAGTAATTAATACTTTACGTATCTACATTATGATTCTCGCTATAAAAGAAGTCAGTCACACCAGTAGTTTTTGATATAATTGATATTTAACCGCACGTCATTATGGTCATAAAGCATTACAAATATTGATGAGTGATTACAACCAATTCAAATGCTTCAAAGGTCTCATAATGCATTAATGTGGTTAGAAATGTTGCCCTTTTGCTGCCATTAAACCTCTATTTGCTAAAGAGTCACACTCATCTTTTATTAAAGCCTGAAATGAGTATCTTTCCCACACATGCACACCCTGATGCACCTTCTGTACCTTCCCCCCCAGAGAAGTACCTCTACGACGTCGGAGGAGTCCCTGATCTCCAGCAGCCCCCAGTCCCTGCAGCTGGACCCGCCGAAGCTCTCCTCGTCCTCCTCGTCCTCCTCTTCCTCCCTGCTCAGGCTGCAGCCCCAGCGGTCGAAGCCCAAAGGGAAAGGCCTGAATCCCTTCACCTCGTCCTCCAGCAACCTCAGAGGAGGAGAAGCCAACCACCAGATCTCAAAGAGCCTGCTGCAGCTGGCCAAGAACAAGAGCAAAGAAGAGAAGGAGAAGGAGAAGAAGAAGAAGAAGAAAAGCAAAGGGGGGAGCACGCCAGAAGCAGGTAGAGAATGGTGAATATGAGGAAGTGGATGGATTTACATTCAGGTTCATTATTAAGTGCCTTTTTTAAGCCTTTTTTCCTGGAACTAGAAATGTAAACATTCGTCGTTCTAAACATCGCCGATAAAAGTTCAGAAGACCAGTGGATCATATGTTCAATAAGTCTACTTGTATAGGAGAAAGGACGTAGGACACCCACTGCACTATACATTCTCCATTGTTATAGTTCTGAATAACTGACAAAACTCATGAAAACATCATCAATAAACCCTCTGGATTAAGTTAGAGTGTGAGATACATAGACATTGGTTAGCCGGTGAAACTGACCCTCATCTTTAACAATTCCATAAAAAGCACCGTGCAGCACAGCCTGTCATGGCTGTAGACTCTGGTGATGCCTTTTTAGAGAAATTGAGCTTTTAAGTGTCAGCTTGCATCAGGCTTCCTCTTTATCTCACCGTGCAGAGCCTTCCTCATCTGACCATGTGCACCCGCCTCCGCTGGGTCCTAGCGCCAGCTACGTTTACATCCCTACAATAGGCCGCGTCGTCTCATATGTACGTGCTGCGTGCTGACAGTGTGCAGCATGAACTCTCCCCTCCTCCCTTTCAGACCCCTCCCACCTCCCGGAGACTCCTCGGGATGGAGAGATCTTCTTCTGCTGAAGGCGAGGTTCTGCATCCATCACAGCTATTCATGGGGAATGTGTTACTGCCAAGTAGTAATAAATGCATCTCCATACGTAATAATGCAGGCTTTTTTGCACCTTTAACATCATCCTTGAAAATATCTCCACATTATGCAGTCAGGCATTTTAACTTTACATGCAAGAGAGAAATACATTTTTTTGTATAATATAATGAACTGCTTTCAGTTAAATGTTTTAGGAATTCTTCAAGTAGACATACATACTTTTAGAGTATTCAGTTCCCTTTTCCAAAGAAGATTTTTTTAATTGGAAGAATTCTGAATTTGGGAGCATCAAATGGAAAGCAGGTCGCTCCATTGCCTTTCCAGGTTTTGGGGATTCTGTTTTAGCCTTTTCTACCCACAGACACAAGTGAATGACAACACTGGAGATGTATCTCCTGACTACTTTACAACATCAAAAAAGCCACAGAGGAAAATCTGCATCATGCAGTGACATGGCAGCATGACCCCTCCCACTCAAAAGAGGATTCACACTGAGAGAAAACATTCCTTTATTTGCTACTCAAAAAAGCATATCTGGTCCACTAATTCTGCCTTCTGTTGGTGCTTAAATTCAAATTCAAACACCTCCGGTAATCTTCTATAAAGACTTTATGCCATCTATCTTGCTGCCGGGTTTTAATTTATTTGAATAATGGATTCCTCCATTTGCCAGTGAAACAGTGATGAAAGGACGAGACATATCTTCCCGCGTCTAATGGATCAATTCATATCCTTTAGTGTGTTCTGGAGCCGTGGATGGATATTAGCTCCATCTTTTTACACGGCCCTCATCTCTCCAGCGGAGCTTTACCTTCCCTTTGCTTTATTTTTGCTTTTCTAATTGTGCGTAACTCTGCAGGCAGCAAACTATCGGCTCCGGTGTGTCGCAGCGTTCCTTCACAGTGAAGGAGGCTGTTAATCTGGGGACAAAGCAGCTGGTTAGAGGATAGAAACACGCCGCATGAGGCTCTGTTCGGCTTCTAAAGAACCCACGCTGTCAGGAAGCACTTTGGTCCAAATACGTTCATGGTTTCTTTGCTTGTGTTCCCTGTGTGAGATACCGACTGAGGAGATCTTTGCTAACTGGGGAATTCAAAATGTTTTTTTGTTTTAACCGATGCTCACTGATCCAAAGTAATGTTTCCACGGTGACCTGTGTTTTATCCCCACTAAGCCCGGCTTGTGAGCCACACACAAACGTTACCTGCTGGACAGGTAGGAAGTAAAAGCTCTAAAAGATAAATAATAGAAAGCTTCTATTTCCCATTGACTTACGGAGCAGCACCGACCTGCTCTGAGAGCGCCTCTTTTGTCTGGCGTTTAAGTGCTCGTCTATTAGCTGTGCTGAGGATTTGACTTTGTGTTCCCTGCCTGGTTTTATTATAGTGTGTCTTCTAAGAGGCTTACGGGGACAGCCAATTAGTTGCTTCATGTCTTTTGTTTATGGCTTTTTGGAGTAATCCAGTCAAAGAAACGGAGAAGAATGGGGCCTCTTGTTTTGTTCCTGGCCGGCTTCGTGTGTTTCGACCACTAGGGGGCACTGCACCTATGACAAGATGAGTCCCCCCTTCCTCCCACTCACACCACAACAACGTTTAAACTTTTTTACCTATCCTGCCTGCCGTGAGACATTGAGATATTTTTCTCAGCGGGTACGGAGATAATGTGATGAGAGTGGGCTCTCTCGCTCTGTGACATTTTCCTTGCCGCATTTGTAATTGAGTGCCGAAACAAATAAGTTGTCAGAGATTGTAATTGGTTACTCGGAGAGAGCAGTCAGCAGCAGCTTTAATGTGGGGGGGGGAAGCGGCCGGGCAGAACCACAGACCCCTCTCTGTAAAAGACAATCATGGTGATGATGATGATGATGATGATGGGGCTGTCCATGAGATGAGTGTGTCCATCAGGTCACCCTGCGTAGCCTTAAATCTTAGACAATAAATGCACTAAAGTAGAGCTGAGCGTCCTCAGGAGAGAGAGACATCGTTTGGACTCTGCTTTGAAGCTTTGAAGGAAGAGTTTTGCACCGTCAAATTGGTGCGGATTTGTTTTGTTCCCAACAATGTAAAAAAGAAAAGACAAAGGGCAAAACACAACATGTAAATATGATGTATGTATAAAACAGATCAAATGTACAAAAAAGGATGATCAGTCTTTTGCGATCTATTGCAGCATTTTGTAAGTGTTTTATTTATGTTTCATGTCAAGTCACATTTCTCTCACAATAAAGAAAAAAAATCATAATGGACATTTTGAGTATTGCTTTATATCATTTGTCTCGACACACTGAAAGTGCATCAGGTTTTTTACATTTGGATCAGTGCAGTAAATCCTGGTAATGGCTTGATTTCCTGTTTCCTCCAGCGCTGCAGCAGCAAAAAAAAAGACACGCAAGAAAGCTGACATCCGTCTTGATGGATTGACACACAGCGGCTGATAAATGAAGCTCCAGCTGCTTCTATCTCTCCGTGCTGCAGACAGCGTTTTGCCTCTTCAAACCCTCTACTTCTTCTTCTTCTTTTCCACTCTTAAATACACAAGTCCACCCCGTCCCATTTCTCCCTGGGCTACAAATGATCGATCGAACCTTGTGATCTCTTCTCAGCCGCTATCTCCATCACTCTCCATCGGCTGGTTCAACGTGTATAAACCCTTGAGACAAAACATCAGCTGATGAGAGCAAACAGAGTCACTACAGCTGGGTTTGGATCTCCATGGAGATCATTCCCACCCAATCAGTTGTTCAGAAGCAAGCTACGATGGCACAAAGCTAGATAGTCTCCTCGGCTTCTGGTTGTCATGGTGATGAGGCTGGCGGGGATTTGCTGTTGAAAAATGAGATGGTAAGACTAGGAGACAGAGAGGGAGGGTAAAGTAAAATCAGGACTGCACAATTATTTTCTGAATTAAAAATCCCATCATGTCCTTGAAGAATAAAACGTTTGCAAACAAGTGCGTGCAGCTTGAATGACGATCAGTTCTTAAACTCTGATATTGATTATCTTTTATAGATAAGAATAATTCAACATGTTCAACTAATTATTCTCACATCATGACTAAATCCGTTTAATTTATAGCTTTTAAAGCAGCTTTGAATTGATGAGGAGGGGTAGAGCAACATAATCCTAAAAGCACTTTCCTATCCACGCTTAGTCATTTGGTCTCTGACATGAAGCGAGTGAAGTCAACAATGAAGAATCAACCAAAGAGCTGCTTTTGATGTGTTCTTTCTGCTGCATTTAGTGAAAATGGCCACTTGGGGGCAGCCGAAAAACAAGCTGTACACAGAACAGCGTGGTGTTAGCAGAACTTTAGCCTAGTGTTTTAACGCTCCGCTTTTGGGCGCCACCGACTCTTCAGGGACATTCATGTCTCTGCTGCTGGATGCTCCCGTTCACATTAGGGATTGTACCCATTGTTACATGCTGCTTCCTGCTGCTTCGTGCAAAGGTCCTACTTATTAAATCCTAATATATTGCTTTTTTGTGGGGCTGCTACTTCATATATGATTTGGTAGTTTAAGCGAATGCATCGCATTTTACGGCATGCGACATCTCTAAGGTAACTAGAGTAACCAAATGAGTGCCTTCTTTAGTGGTCATCGGAAGCCTTTTCTTCCACGCTGTTATTCTGATAAGTTAAATATATGTTAATCTGTTGCTTTTGCATTTGTCATTCACTGAAATAGAAACACAAAACCATCAAATGCATCCCACCATCGTAGAATAATAACAGCCATGAAGACACATACAATGTTTGTGCTTTTCCTTTGTGGATATTAAACTGAGAAAATCAGTTTTAGGGTGAACACTATAGTTGTGGGTTTAGCTGCATAATTTATGAGTTGTCAAATATCACATGTTACTGCGAGATTAACGACACAAGGGTGAAGTGCGGCGAGCTTCGACAGCTTCATTACGTCTCTCTTGCACACATTTAATTCATTTGAAATTGTGCAATCATGCACATGTTATCTAGAATGCAGGTGAACCCAAGTGGGAACACTGAACAGAAATTCTGAATCCATAAAAAAATACATAATAAAACGCCAAGTAAGCTGTAACCTCCCTTTCTCTTTGCCACATGCTTCAGATTCTCTTCACCCTCTTTGTATGATCTCATGAATGCAGCTGCAAGAGTTTATGTATTCATGTATTTGCATGTATTTCTATGTTATTTCCCCTGTCAGACATCGACCTGCACATCGCTGGCTCTGACAAAAAATCTAAATGAATCCTAAGCAGTTTTGGAAATAATGCGTTCTGTTACTTTGCAAGGCAACTAGTTATGTGACTAATTCTAAAAAAATAAATAATGCTATAACTGTTAGAGAAATGTATTATTGCTTACTACGTAGTACTTATTTTATGTTTATTTTTGACCCTTTGAGATTCCTGCAGGTGTACATGTTACTGAGTCACAGTAAATTAAGGACAGCCCACATAAAGTAGTTCCTTTCTTCCAAACACTTCTGGAGTGAATATATCTTTGGATTGATGAGGTTGCAGCCAAAGCAATGCAAACATTTCCCCTCAGTACCGGACTGATGCTAATGAAGTGAAGCCCAGCAAGGTTGGAGAAGACTTATTAGAGACATCAAATTGGCTCTTTGGGTACCATTGTGTTATTTTTATTGTTCTAAGGAAACTGTAAAACTATTTTAATTTAATTAGAATATCTCTAAGAGTATTGATTTATTCTCTTGTCTTTGGCTGCCGTAATTAGTAAAGTAATTGAATTGCTATTGAGATAAGTCACTGTTTTGTTTCACTTGTATTCAGTAACATGCTCATAAGACAGACCCAATATAATGGCTTTGTGTCCATTTTAGCAAATACAACTGACTTGTATATTACTTTACATAGATAACTGATATCGCGAGGTTGATTAACTTTATGTGATGCATGCTTCTACAGCAAGATTTTAGATCTGACTGACCTTTGCATGTAGAAAATGTATCCTATAATTTTTAAAATATTGTAGTAAGAATTGGTGCAATACTTGAATGCCAACATGTTCCTGCTTTGTGCTGCTTTCCCTTCATAGTAACGGCCCGCTTGGTTTCCATCAGCCGGTTGGTAAAGAGCCACAATGACGTGTGCATGAACAACGGTGCCAAGAGACCGGACCGCAGTCTAGTGAACGCACTGGTTTCTGGCAGAAGGACGTCAATATTGATAAAATGACACATCCTTTCAGCGGATCCACTTCTTGTGGCGAGTTCTGGGCCCGGTTTGATGTAATCAGGTGTGCAGTTTCTGCCTGCTGTGCTCAGCAGTCAGTCAGGCTCAATCAGTGGAGAGACATCTATTCTGGTCACGATGACGTGTGACAAGACCATAAATCTGAACTGTTAACCACGAGGCCGAAACCAGGCGTTCAAAACGTGCACTCCATCATGACACGTCCACTAGGACCTCCATCCCATGAATGGCAACGAGGAGGGCGGGTGCATCGCTGCTGTTACGCATCGATCCTTAGATTCCTTTTCATTGAAAAGGAATCAACGTGGCTTCATTAAACAACCAGAAACAACCCTAACCATCTCACTGGGAAATAATGCGTTTCTAGATTGAGAATGCAGAGACAGCTAAAGAATTAGCTTCGGTTGTTGAGTCCACTCTTAATGTCACACATTTGTGTTGCTGACGTGTTGTGATGCTCTGCTGCCGTTTCCTTCCCTCCTCGTCAGGCTTTTATTGCATCTGTGACAGCGAGAGTAAAATGTAGCCGCGCTTTGGATCTTTTCCTTCTCTCCGCCATGATGAGTGTCTCACGCTGCACTGAGCTGAAGGGTGTGTGTGTGTGTGTGTGTGTGTGTGTGTGTGTGAGAGACAGAGAGACCTGTGTTTCTTCCACCCAGAGATCTCCTTGGTTAACTTCTAAAGTAGTGACAGCGGACCGTAGGAACAGGAACAAAAGGGTTCAGATCACGAATAATGTATAATAGCAGCCGAGTGCCCCCCCCCCCGCGAGTCACGAGATGAAAAGTTGTCGAACACAGAAGCAGAAGATGAGGCCCGAACAAAGTAACCGTGGCACCGGCGCCATGATCTCCAGGACCTTCTCCCACTGGATATTTACAGAATGCTGAGTAGATATAATTCTAGTCCTTCTGGAGTTTTGAGGGAAATCGCGTCCGTGAGCGGTCTCTGTGCCCTGGTCGGGGAACAGTGGAGATCGGGGGGAGGAAGGGGGGGGTGGGGGGGGACATGCGAGGTCCTCCATCTTGCTCAGAGATGTGAGGATGATTTAGGAGGCCTGTCTTTGGCCGGGTGTCGAGAGAGAGAGAGATCCGGCCTGAGCAATCCTATTACTCCTCCATGACCCTGCCTTAATGCGCACACACACACACACACACACACACTGTTCCCAGTGCCTAGCAGGCTCACGCAGTGTTCAGGCAGCCACCACCGTACTTAAGGACCACGCTGTAGTGGAAATAGCGTCATCAAGGCTTCGCTGCAAAGTAGCCTCATATCTTTCTGCTGTTTCTTTACAGATGAGGCTGAAAGGAGTAAAAAAAAAAAGCCCACCATTATCATAAATCCCTTTAAGTACCCAAGTAGAAGTAGTCTTGTGCAAACGATTCTTGCACATGAGGTCGTAGCATCGGGCTTGAGGAAAGACTATCAAACTCATTAACTTTCATAATTTGATCTCAAAAGATAGTCAGAAGAGAGGCTTCTTCAATGAATATGCAGGCAGTTAAACCTGTTGTTTCTGTTAATAATAATCGTTGTTCTTCTGTGGCCTTATCAGCTGTCGAGTTTTACAAAAACCTTCCTGTGGACCATCTCAATCAGAAGTGACCATCCGCTTATTAGAGGCCCTGATTGGTCCAAACTCCTGCTTTGTGAACACAAACACGTTTAGGAAAGCAGCATCTGGTCGGGTTCTGCATCCTTCAAACTAATGGAGACTAAAGCCCAGAAGCCTCCAACCAGAGGAGCATTTCTGCTGATCTTATTGGCTAAAGGGGTCTCCACCTCTCTCTCAAAGCAAAGGCAACTACGAGTTCACTTCATTCTCAACCTACCCGGGGAGGATAGTAACAGCTGTATAGAACTCAGGGTCTTGAAGAACTTGACCTCTGGCATATCAACCTGTTAATCCTTCTGGTTCTGCACACACGCTGCCCGGCTCATGGAGAAGAATGAGATGTTTGGTAGCCGAGGGTTGTGGTGCACCTTCACCCTGTGAGGGCAATAGACTGGTCACCACCCAAAAGGACTGGCTTTATTGGCTTTATTGGCTTTATTGGCCGCGTATGTTTACACATACGTGGAATTTGTCTCCGGTTCCACGTCGCTCTCCATCGTACATCGACATACAATAAACAACAAGTATGACAAATATGACAAAAGACACAAAAACCTAAGCAGAGACATTTACTGGTGTGTACAATGTGCATCATAGTTATAGTTATAGGACCAGGTCTACTGAACAATTTCAGACCAAATAGGTTTTTACACACAGATGGAAAAGGGTTTTTTTCATGCAGTGATTTGCATAATTATTTTTAACTGCTGCTTTTCTTTACAGATTCTAGTACCAATATTACGTGATTAGTGATTAATAAGGCGGCTTACGGCTTAAGCAGTACAACAACGCTGCTCGGCTCAACAGGATCCAGGAAATTGGTCGTCTTCACAAATCTCCAAACATTCCTTGAAATGTTTTGCACCTGTAGCAGATTTATGAAGAATCTCTTGTTTTCGCTGTATTATGTAACTCTAGAAAGAGATGATGACTAAATGATGTGATGGTCCAGTAGGACCAGCAGTGTGCAGAGAGACGCTTTGATGCCTTCATGTCACCGCTCTACTGGAGCAACGGTCACAACGATGACCAGAACCACCGAATCCTGGGAAATATATTTATGTATTTTTCTTTTTGTGAAGGACGCATTTGGTTCCAGCACCATCGTCTCATTAGAGCCTTGAATAGGATATTATAGTAGCTCCTTGACCACCTCGTACAAGTGATGTTAGCAACACACACAGAAATGTTCAAACGGCATCGGATGCCCATCCTGCATTAATGCATCAGCCGCAGCATATTTATGGAAATATCTTTTTGTGACTGCCAAGACAAACCGGCTCCATGTGCGAGCAAACGTACAAATGTTTAGCCAAACCCAAACCTGTGTCTCTCTTCAGTAATTAGTGTGATATCTTTTTACGTTGACTGTGGAACAAAATGGTGCAGCCAGCTCTCCCAGCTCCCCGGGCCCAAGCAGGACTTAGGAGTTGGCTCGTTTTCTATCGTTAAATAGAACTAACAAGGTCCGCTGGGATCAAGCCGGCACAGAAAATGATGTCAGCTTAGAATAGTTAAGGAGGGTTGGTGATGCTCGTAGGAATGTGCCAGTGGCTCCGTGCTCTTGTTTATCCACCGTGGCGCTGATAAGAGCTGAACTGGACTCTGTAGACCCGTGAGCATCCTCTCTTCGCCTCTTGAAAGGAAATGTCTTTTAATGGACTCGCGGCGTAAAGTCTTTACCACTTCGTCTGCTAACAGATTCTCTTTGAAGCCCGATTTTTCCTCTGCAAGGAGAAGTTCTGCAAGTTATTGTCTCGGTAATCGGTATGCGTGCAGAGTCTTTGATTTAAGTAGTGATTAGGCTGTACTTTTGACTTTAGTATATTATAGAACCTTGTACTTCGTCCTCTCTCCATCGCTTTGAGCTCCTCGCAGACAGTAGTCAGACATTTGCATGCGATTTGGCTTCCGTCAGAGCTGTGATCTTGTTGGGTTCCTTGAAGCCACAATCCTCCCGGCACATCCAGACATGCGTCTGTCAGATACTTCCCCGAGCTCATTGCCAGGGAAATGGGTCAGTGGCATGTAAATTGAGTTCAGTGCATGTAAGAGTGCTGCTGCCAGGCAGAAGGTGGCAGGAAAATGTGAAAAAGGCCCCTTTGAAACTACAGTTGAGTATTCAAGTGGTCCTGGGTTCGCTTGTAGTTCATGCTGGGCAGAATAAAGCCCGCTGGAGCACTGGGTCCCCAACATTTGGTCAGATTAGCTCAACATCACATCTCCACACTCTTAAAATGTCATCATTTGAATAGACTAAGTGTCACTATATAGCATAAATTGGATTTAAACCATTTATCCATTACCTTTAGTTAGATATCTGGTTATACCATTCAATTTTATACAACAACACAATATTAGGGACTCTAGAAGTATCCCGTGGAGTAAAAGCCAGCTGTTTTGGAATCTGCAATCACAAAATTGGAGAAGGAACTGTGGGTATTTGTGAGAACTTAACACCTCTGAAGGCTCTTGATCACAACGTTCTCCAGTCAGTGGCGGTAAAAGCCCAGTTGTGGTTCATTGGCACCTAAACGTCTGCAGGTGCATGAACGTTAACGCGAGGCGCTGCTGACAGACAGAATGCAGCTCAGCTGACTCTCGGTGTAATAACGATGTGGCTGCAGTCGCCTCTTCTCCTAAGTGCACCATCTGTTCTTGCATTGAGCTCGGCTGAACTGTGACACTGAGTTTGAATAAAGCTCGTGTGCTTCTGCTCCCACTCAGTCATCACACTGCTGCTTGCGGAAGCCTTTTCTTCTTCTTCCTTTTTTAAACTTTTTCTGTGTTAAACTGTAGCATCACTTTTAAACCCATACAGATGGCTATTGTCTTATTAAAACATCAATATTCACTGCTGCTCTTTATTTTCACCGAGACCCATTAAACTTCAATTACATATCAATTCGATCACCTTGGGGGTCTGTTTTAACTAAATAAAAATCACTTCCTAATTAGATTATATTGAGAAAAATCTTTTGTTGTGTCACCGGGTGAAGCTAATTGCTGGATTGTAAGGGAAGTGGTAACAGACTGCTGCACAGAGCTACTGTTCCCCCCCCTGCAGGGAAGTTGGAAGGTGTCCATGTGAACCTGCTGACTGGAACAAACGTCCAGAGAAGTCGCTTTGTTGGTTTCACAGAAAACGTGTAAAGAGCACAATGAGGACGTGGCATCCTGAACCTCATTGTAAAGTATGATGAATAGACAATGACAGCAATGACTAAGTAAACAGCAAAGGTCTCACCGCTTGGTTTGGTTTCACAGCATAATATACGTGAAAGAATTCCTAACTAAAAATGATCCAAATAAAAACTGAAATAAAACAGTGAAAAGGAAAAAAAATCAACAATAAATTAGAGATTAGAGAGAACTTTTTAGCACAACATATGTCAAAAAAATGAAATCAAACTCCTTTGTATAATGTATTGTCTAAAAATAATTCTATTTCAGTATTGCATGAAGCTACTTTAAAGTCAGCAGAGGGGCATCCAATGAGCTGACCTTTACAAAGTAAAACGCTTTATTAGTAGCTGTTTTTTTGTAATTTAAGGTCTTTCACGGCAGAAAGATACAGATTTGAATTATATTGTATATTTCCTTTCAACTACACGGATATCTGTGTTTTACAACATTTCAACCCCACCTTTTTAAAAAAATGTAACTGATTGAAACTGGAAAAACAATCACACCGTCACAGAAGAGCAACCAAATGAACAACAGATCGCCAGATTCTCCATTTTCAATGATTGTACTATTTACTACAGTGTGCCATTTTAACTGGTGAACTGCAACATTCTTCTGTAATTGTAGTTTGTCTGTCAGAATGGGATGCTGGTGCAGGCGGAAGGGAGGACTCAGGTGCAGGATTCTTCCAGAAGTGCTCTTTATTAGGAACGGAACGTGCACCAACGGGAACTAACAATAGACAATGACGCGACAAGGGACAACAGGCACACAGGGCTTAAATACACAAGGGAGGTGCAGGTGATTGGACACAGGTGGAAACAATCAGGCAATCACAGGACAGGAAGTGATGCTCACCCAGAGACACGAGACACAAGAAAGCTACAAAATAAGACAAGCAGACCCAAACCGTGACATTGTCAAAGGTCTCTTTGACTTTGGGAGTTCCTCAGGGTTCCCAACTAGAGCCGTTACAGCTTTTGATTTACCCTCCACATCCACAAGCATCGCACAACACAGATCAGTTGTACTTCAATCTGTCCTGTCAAAATAAGGCAACTTGATGAAACAATGAATGTTCCACAATGTTTACTGAACCCTGAAATGCCAATAAATCATCATTAATGGCACAGTCCCCTCTGGAGAGTTAAGCACAGCAGCACACTCAGACTGCTGCAAGGACCCAGGTGTTCTACACTTCATTCTGTACAGCGTCAAGCCACCTCACAGTGATTGGACTCTTCTCACAGTGGCTGTGTGTTTTAGAACGTCTTTAACTGGTATTGCATGCTGGCTGCTGGTCATACGTCTGCTTTTGCACATCATTACTTGTTTTTGAGTCATGCAGCTACAGCCTCCTATGGTGCCTCATTTAATCAACTTTTCATTTTTTTTATTTAAATGATCAAGCTGGTTACATCGTTCTAAATGAGTATGTCACGTATGTGCAGAGAGACGAGGTCCATGTCTTTTCTTCAAGCTTAGTGTAGTGAGGACATAATAAATGAACACAAGACAACTTTCTATGATCACAAAGGTATTATGTAGCATATATTGTGCAGCCACATCTTTCTACTTTATCTTCATATTGTTGCATATGCTTCTAGTCGCCAGCAGAGAACAGATGGTGAAATGAGCCAATCCCTCATAAGTGGACACTTTCCAGAAATGACTCTTCGCCTGTAGAGCTTAACGTATCCATAACGGAAACTCTAAATATATTCCATACGGAGAGAGTTATTATTCAGATGGTATTGTCAGCAGAGTAAAACAGCCCTGAAGCTATTGTGGTGTGCAACGTTGCGTGCACTTTATCCACAATGTGGTCATGATTGTTAATGTTGCGTTTCAGCTTTGTGATTGTAGCGTGTCTGCGATGTATTATTCTCACAGCGCACACGGAGAGCACAGATGTTTGAAAGAAGCAAGGCGCAGACCCTTCGCCCGGCTCTGTTGGCCTGGCTCTGTGGCGTTTGTGGCATCATAGACCTGAGCATGAATACTACGCACATATGCTCTGCCCAGTTTGACCATATGGCCGTTGTGCCGCTGCTGTTTCCGGACCAAACGGCTTCGTTTTTGTAGAACAAGTGTGTCTGGCATGTCTGGTCCGAGTAGCATTGATGTGGACAGTCGCCCCAATCTGAAGCGCAGGCTTTGAGGCAGAGGTCAAAGGAAAATTCACTTTAAATCCTAATTTACATGCTTACAACAGTTTAAGCATGACCCGCCCGGACATTATATTTGTTTTGGAGATCATGGCATGAAGACATAAGGGTCACAAGTCAGTCATCTACCTGTACCCACGCCCCACCTTTAGACTTGAGTCCATGTAATCAATCAATCAATCAAATGTATTCATATAGCACTTTACAAAACCAGCAGGTATCCATCATCAGAACACATGTCGTACAATAAATAAGAGCGACCATAGATGAGACAGATCCGTTTTAAGTTTGGACCTAAAAGGATCTTCATCTGTGATAGTACGAGCATCACGAGGTGACTTGTTCCAGAGTCTTGGGGCAGCAGCTGCAAAAGCCTGATCCTTAGATACCTTGACCTTAGCGACCTTAGCACCAAAACCAGTTGGTAAGAAGACCACAGAGACCCTCACGCAGGGTTAAGATCTCGGACAAGTACTCCGGGGCCAGGCCTTAAAAACAAACAATAAAATCTTAAAATCTATTCTAAAACGCACAGGGGGCAAATATGTGCACGTTTAGATGTATTTGTTAAAAAGCTCGCGGTGGAAGACGTGAGATGGAGGTCTGATTCAGACCAACGTAAAGACATTACAGTAATCCAACCTGATAAGAGCCTTTTCTAGATCAGGCCTGTTCAGGAAAGGCTTATCTTTAGCCAGGATTGGCTAAAAGCTCATTTAAACAACATTACTGATCTGCTTGTCAAATTTCATGCTGCAATCAAAAGTAACCCCCAAGTTGTAATGTAATATCCATCTCATTGTTTATTTTGTCCACATCTATTAAATAGTTTGTTTTATGTCATTTAGCTGGTGAAATTCTATAAGACATCCAACCTAGTTTTGTTTGGCAGTAGCTTTAAGCTTTATTATGATTTATAATAATAATTTGGTTCTTGGCAAGCAAAAAAATCCTATTGTTCAAATTGAGATACCGGGAAAAGCCCTAATCTGTAGAATTAGTCTTGCCCAACACTGGAACAATGCCCATCCCTGTCTGTGTCCTGCAAACCCCTGAACCTCCGTGGTTCAGCCCCCCCCTGGCAGCCCACAAATGCTTTACATGGCAGCCTGACTATTTTCCATCTCAATGGTATACATCGCATCCCACTATCATGCAAAGCTGTTTTATATCAAATGCAACCCTGAAATTGAGTATGCATGAGCTCTGCACGGGCGGCCGAACACTTGGCAGAAGATCCTCTTTGTGAAAGGATGCTGTGAGTGTCCCATGGCTCCACGCACAAATGCCCCCCGCGCCTTGCTGCTGGATGGCGTGCCGAGGGAAACGCTCTTCCAGGGTGGGCCAGCAGGGGGCACTGTGACTGTGTGGCAGCCCCGCGCCTGTTGGTTTCCTCCTGCAGCAGCCTGGGCTGCATTATATCTGCCTTCTCTCAGGAGCTTTCACGGCTGGGAGAAAATCACTGTGTTTGCTGATGATAATGCAATTAATTAAAGAGCCAATCATTTTAGCCCCGCATGTCTAAATCTGAATGGAACTCGTGACACATTGCTGCGAGTTGTACACGCCGACGCTGGCTTGTGTCTCTGCTCATGATCAATTAACTTATTTTGTTGTTTTGCTCTATATGACCATTGTATTGCAAAGCATGTTTCCCTACATAGTTTGATATCCAAGGTGCTGCATAACAAGACAGGGAAAGAAAAACAAACAGACCCTCCCCTTCTTGTCTCTCTGCAAAGCTACTTTAGACTTCAATTTATTTCTCTCTTCCTCTTTGCGTGTATTGGTGAGGCTTAATGCGTGTGTGTGTGTGTGTGTGTGTGTGTGACATCCCGTGCCAGATAAAGGCCTCTGCTGCCTCCCGTTCTTTAGGGCAGAGTCACGGCGATGATCCCGCGATGCCGCGGAGGGAGGAATAGATGTGGAAGACAGCGATAGACGAGGAGGCAAACATTCAAAGAGGAAAGCGGGGACTGCTGCACTCCATGTGCTGCTGTACAAGATCTGGTTAGCATGACAAAGCTAAGGTACAAAGGAAGGCGCCATTGAACGGGTTGTGCACGTGTCAGGCACTGTGTGTCCTCATGTGTGTGTGTGTGTGTGTGTTGACAAGGTCTCTTGCAGCGGTAGGGGGGGCACGGGCGTGAGATGCAGTCCTGCTCACATTATCGCTTCTATGATGTCACAGGAGACTGAGGCACAAAGTGAGAGATAATCAGACAGCTGTAGGGAGAAAGACAGAGAAAGACTGGGGGGGGGGGGAGTAATACCATCAGCAGGAAATGTTGCTGGGCTTTTTCTATTTTTCTTGCCTCACAGCTAAAACCCCATCATGTCAGGTACACTCGTACCATCTAAAATAGGAACTTGGATGTGTGCGATTCTTCTTTCGCTCGGCCCACAGGGATCCGATGTGCTCTCCACTGAAGCAAAGTGTAGGCTGTTTGTAAACCACGCACATTCAAATCTCCAGACGCACTGTGCTGCAGTGTAAAACTGTAATGTGCCTCTGACTGACTGATTATCTCCGAGCTAAAAATACCCACCGTCGCTCACTGTATTTACTTTACTGAGAAATTACCATTCTCTCCAAAAACACCATGTAATCTGGACGCTGGGGATGTGCAGCGTGGGCAGATGAGGGGGGGGCGCGTGGATTCGCTGTCGTGTGCATGCGGCAACAGCTACTTCCTGATGTTTGGGTTGCCAATCGGGGATCATAGTGCCTGTTGCCCTGGCAACTCCACCGCCGCGGGCTCATTTGTAGCGAGTGCGTGAGAGGCACTTTCCATCAGCTGTGAATATTGGCAGGTTGAATAAAAATAGGCCTTGAGAGGGAATGAGTAGGTCACAGTTGCACTAAATAAATAAAAAAAAAACCTTCTTGACGCAAATACCAGCCTGACGACACAGGAGGAAGGCCCAAATATGGGCCTGTTTCACCCAAAGTGACGCAGCTCAGTCAGCGAAGGAGTTACTGTCACTACGCCTGTCAACATTACTGCCATATTTACCACTTCCTTAGTAACTTTTACAGTAGATCTGTGATATCAGACAAAGGAAAGCAGCTTCTCAGTTACAGCTCACTGCCATCAGTTAATCCCGCAGATTTAACGCAGGAAAGTTACTTTACTTAGTACTTGATGACACTTTGCAGTGCTGCTGCAGATAAACTTTGCAATTAGCCGTACGACTGTGTGGCAAAGGGTGACATACCTCCAAACCCATCTGCCCAATATGAGGCTACCTCGCAGGTCACAGCAGTCTGCTTTGTTACCACTTGTACTAAAAGGTCTGATTATAACTCACTGAAAAGCAACACAGGTTGGATCAATCGTGTTATTCAAATGGTTCGTCAAGTAAGGGCTTTTAAGGTGGATAGTCCTACTAGTCCCTGGTTAACACCTGGAAGAGAAGAAAAGCAAAACAGATTTGCTCACGTTTAAACGTTTAAACGCTGATATTGTAGCATCCAAGGAGCAGCTTCCACACAATGGGATCAAACTACACAAAAGACTTAATGACCCTTAATGAGTACACTCACTTCTTTACTGGAAGCTAGTTAGCTAGACTGCTAATGTTAGCTGTCAAATGTATTACAAGCAGACTAACAACAAACACACACTTTTAGTCTTTCAGGACCTTTCAGGTAATTTAAGCTCTCGTTCCACATCTGTTTCAGTTGTGATATGACTAAAACAATAGCACAAATGCTAAAAGCGTTTTTCTTTGGATAATTTATCATTATAAAAGAAATATATTTTTGCATTTCATTTACTCTTATTTTAGTTTCAAAGGGAAATTAGACGATTTACGGCTTTATGTTCTTTTCCTCTGGCGCTGTTGGTAATTTGCTTACTCGTCTTGGCTCAGCGATAATGAATGAATTCAGGGAATAAGAAACAACTGTGAAATATGCTGTTGATTATTCTGGTGGAGGAAGTTAATGGGAAATCTCTAGTTTCAAGGCTCAACGTGTCTATCGATGTCCTTTCTAATAAATGTAGGCGTCAACACAAGATGATGATGATGATGTTGCAATTGTCATACTTACATCGTCTTTTTACAAAGGCCACATTTTGGCTTAATATCTCACATTGAGATCTAAAGATTTGTAAGACTTGCCTGGAATATAAAGATTTGAAAGGGGGCGACAACCTCTCAATGATAACGTGGAATCAGTGTGTACAGCTGAGTTCAGCTTGGCGTTAATCACGATTCCAGCTCCTTGTATCTTCACTGAGACGTAAGCTTTGTGGAATGTGTCATCTGCCCACCGGGCCTATCTAACCATTCCTACCCATTCACACCCCAAGGGCACAAACATCAGCAGCGAGTTGGGTTTAAATGGACACATTGTGATGGACAACACTTGCATCTCACCACTGATCTCTGATTAAAGGAGACGCATCATCCTCATTTCAAGACTTAACACGTTCACATGCTTTGATGTTTCAAAAAAGCATATTATGTTTCTCGTCTTGTCTGTGTGAATCTCCCTGCGTGGTAATGTACCCGACTACAGCGCGTTTTGAGGGGTGAGTGCTTCAGCGTGTTGGGGGGGGGGGACGTCCAGCAAACTCTGAACCTCCAAACATGTTGTTTCAATTAGAATTAAAAACATGCAAGTGGTTTTCCCCCAGCGTTTGGGGCTTGGTAGACGTTTGAAAAATTTGACTAGACACCGGTATGACATCATTAACGGGACATTTATTAAAAATAATTGCAAGTATGGAGCAGAAGCAAAACACATACAGATCATGCATCAAACCTACACAAAGGGTTCTTCCTTTGGCTTCGATTAATACAGTCTGAGGTGTCACAATCTGTGCTGAATGTGCTGAATCAGCTTCAGAGAGAGAGAGAGAGAGAGCATTGTTGTCCATGATGGAAGGAGATGGTTGACTTGACCAGCTCTATATTGGTCACCTCCACACCAGGGAAATATAGCATTGTCCTTCATGATTAGAACGATGGGAGAGAACACTTTGTTTACACCTAAACAAAATAAATGTAAAATGACTTGATTTGAACCACACATTGATTTGAGTCACTCAGGCAGTAGACATGCCAGACAGCCACATTAACGTTAGGAGTGGAATCTTCTCTATCTTCTGATCCACTGTGGCCCTATAGTACACAGGATAAATGTACAATGGACCAATACTTCTGGACATCTGTGGCTTTAATGCACTGCAAATGCACTCGAAAGGCACAGGAGACTTTAATGGCTCGGTGTGATGCAGCTTCTCTACTTTTTCGCAAAGTATAAATTGCCGCTGAGATGCTCGACATGGCAGCTCCTGCGCGTGTCGTTTACTTTGCAAAGCCGGCGGCGATGGCATGCAATTTCTCCCCACGCAGACAGCCGGAGTGACTTCAAGTCTCCTTTGGACAAAACAATTTTCTATAATGAAGAAAACTGGGCCCCCCTCTAATGTAGTACCTCTCCGAAGAGACTGCGGCGGTGGGGAGCGTGCGACGCCCCGTATAGACCCCTCTAAACGACATAAGAAGTGGCTCCATTATAGATCTGTAAGTCAATGCGACCCCAGCTCAGCCTTTGACAAACACAAATTGGCAAGTCATTTGGCAGCCCCCTTTTCCCCTCATTACATATGTATTTATTTCAGCAGCTCCTCTTTTCATGCTGTCTGCTCCTGTCAGAGGCTGTGCATTGGTGTGCATCAATAACGGGAACATTTCTAACTTGGTGCTGATGGCAATACAGCAACCAGTCAGAGGGAGACGCAAAAAGAACCCAGGTAGAGGCCGACATGGACATAGAGGGCCAGGTGATCATGCATTAGTGAATCTGTGATGTGTGAGTTAAAATAAATTGTACTGTACACTCACCTGGGCAGGAATCGTGAATATCCAGCACATGAGGCAAGGCTCCTCAGCCTCATTGTGTGCTACACATCGCGCTGTGTGAGAGGCCGGGGGTCGGTCCCGGCTCCGTAGCGCTGCCTGGGCGCTAATCATGGCTGAAAAGCCCATTCCAGCAAAGCAGAGCGTTTATTCATGAACACACAAACGTGGAGACACGGACTCAAGAACAAAACATAATAATTTCTGGTTGAAAAATGTAACTTCAAGGACTTCCCAGGATTTCAGGGTGTTTGTACACAGGAGTTTGCTTCCTATTTCAAAATCCAGTCATTCCTGTCAAACATATGAAAACAGAGGAATTTACTTAACTCGATACGACGCTCTTCTCCTGTGAACGCATAAAGCCACAACAATTGTAATTTCAAAATAATATGCTGCTCTGGAGGAGGACAATCTGACATCAAAATTCTCATCATTACATGTTGCATTTCCATATTGTAATTGGTTGAAATAAAGTCCGGCAGTGTTTCTTATTTAAAAGTCAGTGGTTTTCCAAGTGGATCTTCAGCAGATATTGCTACTCAAAAGGGTTTATATTTCACCTGAATCAATGCTCAACGCCAGCACAAGGATGCGCTCGCTTTGTGGTCACTGTAACAGAGTTTTTGTTAACCAAAAGGTCAGAGGTCACACTGGCTTAACCAAAGCCACAAGTCAGAGGGAAAATGCTTTCCTCTGCAAGACAAATGGCTGGCTTTGAAACATCTCACATGCCGCTCTTAATTAATGCCCCCCCCTCGCCACCTCCCCGCTGTAATAATTAACTGTGAAGGACAATAAAAAAAAGATGTGCTGCCGAGGTGAAGGAGGAGGGATTCAATTACACGGTTTGAGCCTATTTACCTACAGTTCTTAAATCGATGTCAATTAAACTGTGTCTTAAAGCCCGGGTGGCAAAATCATGCCATTCTGAACAGGGCATCTTTATATTTAAAGTGAAATATGAATTAAGACAGCTATTCTCTCTCTTCTCTTGATTTTCAAAATGACAAGAAACCCTTTAGAAGTGTTCAAACTCCACAGTTAGACAAAAAAAACCTCCACGTGAGGAGCAGATAAACACGGGCGGAATCAAACTGAAGATGACGCACCAAAAGAGAAGAGTACAAAAAAGTGCATCTGGATGCAGGCTGAAGAATCCAATGAATGGACTGTGTGTGAGTGGGCGGCGTGTTTACCATCAACCTTTGTGCGCGTGTGGGTTTGTGTGCACGTAGAAAGCGCTTTATGAATAAATATTCACCCATAAAGTTGAGAAAGGATTCCAAACACTGAATCTCAACGGAACAAAAAGCCACCGCCGAGCGTCCTTACGCGTCGCGGCGTATGTGTCGTGTGTGCAGGTACTGATGCTGACCTATCGCCAGCGACCTCATACATAAAGAGCGGGAACTGCAAGGGAAAAAAAAACACCCGCAACAAAACGTCATTAAATGTGACCTCTGGTATTGGCAGGCGACAGCGTCCTGCCGCTAGCGGAAGCCTCCGAGCTAACGAGGAATGGCGCCGGCTATTTTCCTCCTCGCCGCCTTCAAAGTGCTTTCTCAACCTCACCTCTCACCTCCTCCCGAGCTTTGGCCAATTAGCACGGAACAGCGCGGTTAATATTTCATGTCCGTTCCCTGAGAGGAATCCGAACCGCGGCGCCTGTGCGACGCGTGCGTCCCTCCGAGGCCGCGTGCCGCCTTTTGAGGAGAAGATGACATTCCTGGAAGGCGATTTGGCTTTGATTGAGCGTGACGCAAACAAACAGCCGAGGCAGAAGGACCACGCGCCGGATGAGATGTGAAATGACCGAAAGGGTTGGAGGAAATCGGTGTTCGAATACAATCCCAGCGTGAAAAACGCGTGCGGAGCTTAAACCGAACCCGGTAAACCGGAGCCGACTGACATCAGCTGCTATCTGGAACCAATCTGCGGCGACCAGAGGGACACGGAAGGCGGCAGACCACCTGTTTGTCATGGTGCCCGCAGGCTGATGTCCTCCCCGTCCAAAGCAAATATTTCCAGAACGGAAGCACAGGGGAGCTTTTGAAAAAGCCCAGAGGGACACGTCCCTTCCTCAGCGATGTGGTCCTGAAGCTCCATCACTTTTTGATGGCGTCCGACGCAGCGCCGGCTCTCGTGAGCTCGATTAAATGAAAACAGAAGGGGGGGGGACTCTAAATGTAAATTTCAATCACCATTTTGAAACAGGGCTGCTCAGCCTGTCCTGCACTTCTCTTTCATCCATTGAGGGGCGTTGGCAGCGGCTTCATAGCCGTCCTGCCCATCCGAGGCCGTCCTCTGGTGCATTGTGCAGATATTTAGACCGAACGAGATGACTGGCTCGTGGCAAATGGCAACGCTGATGGAGCTGATGGTGCTCAGAGGAGCCGCGTGAGAGATGTTAAACCAGCTTTTATGGACCTGAACTTGGAAATGACATCAGAAAGAGATCCAGCAGCTTACCTGTGGACAGCGGCGCATTGAGTGGATGACTGCGTTCACACCACAACGGCACAATGGAGGAGGAAAAACTCAATTTGCTTGCGCGCTGCTAAAGACGTTCTACTCAGACTGTGGTTGGCCTCCTCGTGGTCACCGGTTATGAAAAACAAGAATCTACTCCATTCATGTGAGGTAAGGATTTTCACTCTGTTTGTTTGGGTAGATTTCACCCAATGAAAGGTATTGAAGGTACCCATAATTATACATTTGTTTGCTGACTAATACACTTTATGTAAAATTGAAACGATTTTCATGGGTTATAATTACCACCCTCCCAAAACGGTGTACTACAGACTAATCATCTTTGGGTAGATTGTATTATTTTATCAGGCTGCAGTTGTTGCTGTTGAAAAGTAGGTAGTGTAGGTGGAAGTTACCCATATATAGACATTTGTTTGCTGACTAATACACTACACAATTTGCATGGGTTATAATGACTAATACTAAGTTCACTACCTCATGCTGAAATGTGTACATGCTCATATTCTGTATCATAGCAACCACAGAGTCAGCTGAGAAAACCCTGCTGTGCTGCATCGCCTCACTGTGTTCTGCTTTCTAACGCAAACAAGTATTCCATTTGTTTTTTGAAACTGTATTTCTCTCGTTTTAAGAGCCAACAATATATCTTATTAGTGACAAAGCCTATTTACATATCACCAAAATTAGGATGAATTAGTACCACTTTGCGCTGCTTAACCATGACAGCGCTAATTAGAGATATGGAGACCTAAGTGAGAATAACCAAAAGATAAACCATTAATATATAGAGCAAATAAACTAAACGCATAAAGGACAAAGCAGAACTAAACACCTGCATGGTCCAACCCCTTTTCGTGTCCTAAATAATTAATTTGATGTTTATCAAACAAACCAATGAATAAACACCTTAATATTTAACTCATTTGAATCAGCTTATTTAATCCAAATAATATCCGTTTGAGTTGGTCATCTCGTATTCTTCAGTACAATCTACTGTTATCTGTTGGGACCGGCCCCCTGAGCATCTGTACGACCTGTTTACAGAACTCTTTGACAATCCTCATCGTACAGCTTCCTTAAGAAGTGTCGAACTAGGAATCACCAACCTGTACAAATGAGTCAATATTCAAATGAGCCTTGAGTCTTTTATTCAATGAATACGTTACTCTGTTTTGTGTGATTATTTCCTACTGTGCACAACACCTTTGTTCTTGGTTCTTGGAGATATATTGCCTCATATCTCTGATCAATCCATATCCTCAAGGCGTATTCCGCTCTCTTCGGGCTGTCTAGTCCCTTCATCTCCATGTCTCCGCCATGACAGACGTGGTTCCAGCAGCTGAATCAATCCGGGATCAGAGCTCTCACCTGGATTCACCTGAGCAGGCTGATTGATGGAGACACTAGCTGCACCTGATATCCTCATATTTCGTCCATTTTGTGGACTCGCCCTGCTGAGCCTTCACCGCTGCTCTCCCTGCTGAGTGTATTTGGGCTGGGGGGTGATGGATGTTGGAGGCTTTTAAAAGGAAGAGGGGGGGAGGCGGCGGCAGGAGAGCAGCAGGCAGAAGAGGCACCGAGGAAGGGGAACGGAACGATGCTGAGCCAGCTGTTTTTGTGGGGGGGGGGGTTTCCTTCTTCTTGCATGTAGAAAGTCGGTTGTGTGTGTGTAATGCGATGTTGGCCAGCACCCTGCTCCAGCCAGGGCCTCTCCATCCTGTCCCATCCCATCGACGCCACCCCCCCCCCCCCCCATCAGGCTGATTAATAGTGAGAAGAGCCAGCTGCATTCCTCTCCCCACAGAGAGGTCAGGCATATGGCAGAGTGGGGAGCTCAGCCGCAGAATTATCACATCAAACCTGGTTTCCCTCAAACACTCGGGGGGAAGAGAGAGAGAGAGAGAGAGAGAGAATTATGAAGATCAAGGTGCTCAAACCGTCTCTGACCATCACTGTTATCTTTGAGATTACGGGACTCTTTCTTTGAGACGCTTCTGTACCTTTTCATCTTTTCCCCACATCTGTCCTCGGCCCAGTCATCATGTACATTATGCAGGGAGTAGCAAGGCCAATTTCCCCGATATTTAAGCGTGTAACCTCCGAGGAGATTTGTAGGAAGTGATGGCCAGCGGTTAGAGAGACCAATACAGGAGGCGCCCCCCCCCCTCCCTTTTTCATCTTTGATCGGCTTTCATTCTGCACCTATGATTGAGGCAGAAAGAAGTTGATCCCGTACACATACTACCACATCATTTAGGAGGCCAGGATTCACTATGTAACAATATGTGAAATGTGATTGTATTGGGGTCAGAGACCGGATCAGATGCAAAAGGAGAGTAAATATTGGACATGTGCTTCATGGTTTTTGGCATGAATTTAATCAGGTGTTGCTGCGTCAGACTTGTGTGACTCCTTTTTTTGCCCTGACCAAGCAGACAAAACCTTTCCAAGTGACAAAGTGATTGAAGAGACTCAATAAGTATCTCATTCCAGGTGACTGTGTTTTACATTCAAAGATCTCTCAATCCATGAGATCCATGGAGCACGTTGGCCTCTTTGGCCTTAAAGAGGTTTGGACACTGATGCCACATCATCAGAGAGAGCATGTGTACGAGTCAAACATTTCCCATGTGACCTCCTGGTGACTACACTCTTCGACTGTTAGTCACGGCGGATAAAGGTCGAATGTTCCATAAAATGAAATGACAATGCTGATGAAGAAGTTCATGAAGGGCTTGAACCACAATGCTGTACTTTGATAATCCTGCAGAGGAATGACTGCAGTTCTGTACAAACATAAAGATTGACAGACCATTAAATATAGACATATATCTATATATTAGGTTATATGTCAGAACGCAGGGTGCGAAGGCAAGGAGGGAGGACTCAGACGCGGAGTAAATAAAAAAATAAAAGGACTTTGATAGTCAAAAACTCAAAATCACTCCAACCAAAAAGGGGAGGAAGGAGGCGAAAACAAAACAGACAAAAAACCAGGGACTTGACACCACAGACTTGACTTGACACATGAACAGTCGACATGTAATGACGCCCCACAAGACAAGAGACTCACAGGGTTTAAATACACAGGGGGGGTGGGGGTGCAGGTGATTGAACCCAGGTGGAAACGATCAGGCAGACAATCACAGGGGAAACAGGACAAGGCAGGAAGTGAAGTTACCCAGGAACACAAGAGACATGAAACTACAAAATAAAACAAGAACCCAAACCGTGACAATATATAATTTATCCACATCAGATAATGCCGAGCTTTCTAGTTACTTGAATCCATCTTTGAATGTGCTTCTTGGTGCAGGCCCCCCCCCCCTCTAATTATTACGTCTCATTCAGATGTTGTCAGGAAATCCCTTGTGATTTAACAAAGACACAATCTGATGAGCCACTTTTGGACATCATTAATAAATGCATTATTTTCTAACTAAATACAACTTCCCTCTTTAATACGTAACCCCCCCTCCTTTTTTTGGCAAATATTCATCTTTAATTAGAAACAGCACCTTGCAATCTGTAACAGTTGATTACACCTTTCATGAGTGGGGAGGGCTGGATATCAGCGTTGTTGAAAGGCTTCTCAAGGACCCGGCGGCCCCTGAGTGACAGACAGCTGATGGGCCCCCCGGAGCCGCCGAGGAGGGGCCCAGTTCTAAGAAGGTCGGAAAGGACCAGCACCAGGAGGAGATAAGAGAGAGGGGAGCTGCAGACGATGCCGTCCAACAGCGGCAGCACTTCGGGGGGGGGGGGGGGGGGGGGGGGGTTGGAAGAAACACACTTCATGTTTCCGTTTGTTTGGGCCTTTCTTTTCTCTGGAGGTCTAATTTAGAATGAAGCGATGTGATTAGGCCGACTCCCCGGAGGTCGCTCTGTCGGGAGCCGCCGCCGAGGGCATCACTTGAATCGGAATTCGGGGGATGCAGAGACCAATTACACGTCTTGGAAAAAGGGAGATGTTCATACAACCTCTTTTTTCTTCCTCCACTCTGACACACGGCTGCTCAAAGAGACATTTCATGTGATCATTTCCTTCCATCCCCCATTAATATGAGATAAGAACACGTGGACTATAGCCATGACTTTTGTGATGATTGGTGTAATCTTCATACATCATATCCACATGTTCAACCTGCATTGATAGTTCTTCACTTGAGTTTTCATGCCATTAAAGCTTCTGTTTGTAACAGTTCATTTATGAAAGTCCAGTATATCTTCTGCTTTTTCTGTATATTCTGTTAACTCCGCCGAAGTTTATTTATTAGTTATCATTTATAAAGGTACTTTTTGTATATAAGTGCATTTTTTCAAGAACCCATATTTTAAACTAATTTATCAAACGTGTGTTTCTTCAAAATGGCTGTGTTATCTATCATAGATTTAGTCACACAGAAACAGCAATACAGGTAGTAGTCTTTTAATGTGGTCCCTGAGGAAAGGGACCTTATTTCTTATGATATTGTGTTATTATATTGTGCATCAAGTATCAAGGAGAGTCTTGGTATTGGTAGGACCGGCGATATGAGGAATATGAAGATTTAATTATCTTGATATTGGAACAATATTGTTTGTTTTACAACTGGTACTCATATCCAATAGTTATACAATATATTGTTTCTTATTGATGATCTTCAGTAATGAGGATATGATGTCAAAACGGGTCGATGCAAATACTAGAACAGCTAGAACCATCAAAATTGCATAACTTTAATCCAACATTCAATACCAAGAAAAGACAACATTGTTAGAATATTCAAAATCTGTTCTGCCCTGATTTGTATTTACAGTAATATTGATATATTGCCCAGCCGTATGTGTCCTTTTATTGACTGCTGAGGTAATACAAACCCCATTCCAATCGTTGCTCTATGCTTCATTTTTTAGAATGATGATCTTCGACTTGTATAAGAACAAATATTCGTGTTGCACGGACAGGTATAATCACACCTCCTTTATTTTGTATTATTTATTATTAAAACTGTAGTATTAACAAAGTGGTTCTCTCAAACCTACGCTGGGCCCTTCTGCCTCCAGCTGTGCACTAAAGCTTTCAAAGGTACCACATGGGAGCAGTGCAGCCTCGGGGGGGTGTTTGTGTGTCGCCAAGTGATCTTAACGACCTCGCACGGGGCTGAAGAGATTGCTTCCTACTGCGCAGACACGGCCCACCAAGACCTGGCGTCTGTTGGTGAGCGACGAGCTGACCAGGAGGTTTGTGTGCAGAAGCTGCACCAACAGGGCAAACGGCGCATGAAGCCCAGCACAGTGGGCGCAGCGCGAGGTGCAGATGTCCACCGGGACAGCGCCGATCAATCTACAGCCGTGGTTAGTGTGATGGGCCTTTTCTCCCCGAGCTAAACGGCCACGTGGGCCGGCTCTTTTCTACGACTCTGACCCCTGTTTTGTATTTATGTTCATCACGTTGCTGCTGAATCGTTTAGCTGAGGAACAACCGACCTCAGTGGGGTTACTTTGCACTTGAGGTTCTCTGCCTCTCTCTCACTCACTCACTCACTCACTCACTCACTCACTCACAGACGCGGTGTGCACGCGGGCCCTTTCACTTTCCCACCTGGTGTGGGAATATAAATGAACAATTTCCCAAGCTAAGGTAGAAACACTCATAGAGGAAAATGAAATCCCCTGCCCAGAGCTGATGGGATATTCATCCCTCCCAATCTATCTGCTGCTTTCTTCCCTCAGCAGTTACACATTTTCCATCAGTGGCATTCTCAGTCGCACTGTGTGTGTGTGTGTGTGCACCAAGTTTTTTTATTTAATTTAATTGATGCACCTTAGACCAAAGACAAATGTAAGGTGAAGCACAACACAGCAATCACGGCGCTTCTCCTCCAAACCACAGCGGCTCGCAAGGGGGGGGGGGGGAGAGAGAGAGAGAGAGAGAGAGAGAGAGAGAGAGAGACTCTGCAAAACAAGATGTTTTCTGGAATTCCTCCAAAAAGGGGTGAGCTAATTGTTGACTGGAGGCGAAGACGTCTCGGCCCTAATTGGTTCAGTCAGTTGGAGTCACGTAAACAGTTGCTCATCTCGTTAAGAGAGACACTCCTGCGCTGGGAGTCTGCTCACGACCGCCGATGGTCAATTGCAGATTCGATCCTCGCCCTCGGGCAATCGCCTGCGAGTAATTACACCTCCAGCTAATTTATGGGCTGATGTCTGTTTTCTTTTTTGGGGGGGGGGGGGTCGATGTTTATTTCTCTGTTACTTCTATTTTTTTTTTCTTCATCTTTTGCAGACGCTGACCGGTGCCATTACAAGTAGGTAGTTGAGCGGATGAAAACCTAATTCTTCTCTCCTCAGTGTCCTTATCGATGGGGAGCCGCATTGAGCGGCGCGCTGATGCTGAAGGGATTGGACAGCTGGAGGCGGGGGGTGTCGGCGCATGTCCACGGCCCTCCGGACTCAGCCCGGCTGACTGTCAGAGGCCAAGTGATTCTACTGCCAATCAATGAGTCCTTTAACTAATGCACGGCTCCAGAAGACATGTCTTAGACGGGGTCACAACAGGGTTTCTAATGAGAGCGGAGGAGAGCTCCCATACGCCTGAAAACCTCTTACTGACACCTGGGATATGGAGGCGAAAAATGTGATGTCTCACATAATGGAAGCATCTGTAAGACATCACATTTTTCATTACTTTCCCGCCAGGAGGGTAAAACATCTGTTCTTGCCCCCAGACCGCTGCAGGAGAATTGATTTTTATTTGATATCTTTAAATCATTATTATCATTGCTAGAGTGAAATGTGAAATTAAATTATGCACACAACTGTGAGCCAATGTGTAACAATGCAGATCTCCCCTGACTTAAATAATGGACATGTTGATATATTCTCATCATGTGACATGCAATAATGAGATTACATTGAGTTTGATATAGCATTGGTCTGGAAATGGCACTTTTGATTTGGAAGGTGCCACCATTAGCTTAGCTTCGGCGCTAGCTAGCTATGGGGCTGTCAGAGTAAAGGAAGGTGGCGATCTGCTTCAACACAATGCACAGCTGAGCTAAGTGATACATAATGATGAGGGGGGGGGGGACTTTGGAAATAGGAGGAGCTAGTCTGTTTGAGGCTGATTTGTTGTACACACAGCTGATTGTGGGAAGGAAGCGTTTATGCAACAACATAAACAAGCCACTGGTTTGCTTGGATATTAAAAAGTCATGTAGATAGATAACAAGTACCTCATTATCATACTCTTTGTGTTATAGTATAAATGATCATATACACGCTTCTTCATTGTTCTATGTATTGTCAAAATATTTAAACTAAAAAAGATATGGACTTTTGTCCAAAATGATATAATTTATTGACCTTATTATTCGATGCTGATACAGTATTTAGCAGCAATAAGTCAAGTTGGAGGTGGCATTGGCCCTGAATGGTTTGTGACACCCAGAATGATCAAATAGGTTCATAAGATGAGTCATACTGCACTGTGTTACTCACTTGACTATCTAATAACATAACAATTATAAAAATAAAAAATCATGACTATAATGAGTTGAAGCAATTTCACAGATGTGTATTTTTATCCTCCCCATGCACATTATCCTGTGCACGCCTAGAAATATCCCGCTCAGAAATGCCATCCGCCTGCAATTACTCCATTAACTCTGAGGTAAGCTTACAATTGAGAACTAAGATGATACAAATTCCCGGTTTAATTTAACTGCAAGGTTAGACGTCCCTTGTGCTCACACTCAGATGTTTTCAATCTGTGATGTTTGTAGGATTTGATAGGTGTGTGTTGGTTTCATTCACATGGTGATTGCTGCTGCAGTTCACTCATATAGATCACAGTCTCCTAAAGAACTCTAGCTCTCTAGCAAACCTTTATTTTGGTTGGAGTTAGAATTTTGTCTCCCTATTTCCTAAAATAGCACATCAAAACTGCTCGATCAAAAATATACATACAGCAACATGACTTAGAAAGTTGTGTCAATGAAATGAGCTTCATGGCATGGCCTCCTAACTTCTTGTGATTATGAGTGACTACAGCTGGTGACCTGAGGCCATTTAAATGTGGCTCATTAGATACAAACGCTACAATGGGAAAGTCAAAAGAGCTCAGCATGGATCTGAAAAAGCGAATCATTGACCAAAAGCGGCACCTTAATGCTCGACTGAAGTTTGCTGCTGATCAAATGGACAAAGATAAGATCTTCTGGAGGAACGTTCTGTGGTAGGACGAAACAGAAATACCCAGCAATATGTTTGGAGGAGAAACGGTGAAGAACACCGTGCCTACCGTCAAGCAGGTGGTTGTAGTATTGGGCTGTTTTGCTGAACTGGTGCTTTACAGAGTAAATTGGATCATGAAGGAGGAGGATTACCTTCAAATTCTTCAAGATAACTTAAAATCATCGGCCCAAAGGTTGAGTCTTGGGCACAGTTGGGTGTTCAAACAGGACAACGACCCTAATCAAAAGTGGTAATAGAATGGCTGAATTAGGGTTTTAGAATGGCCTTCCCAATGTCCTGATTTAAATCCCATTGAGAACATGTGGACATTGCTGAAGAAACGAGTCCATTTAACTGAATTGCACCAATTCTGTCAAGAGAAGTGGTCAAAGATTCAATGAGAAGCTTGTGGACGGCTACCAAAAGCGCCTAATTGAAGTGAAAATGGCAATGGGCCATGTAGCCAAATATTAGCATTGCTGTATGTATATTTTTGACCCAACTGATTTGATCACTTTTTCCTGTTAACCCATAATAACCCAATCAGAGAAAAATCTGACTTGTCGAAGTAAGGGGAAACTCAAGGGAGCCATGACATTATGGTAAACCTTTGACCACAACAGTGTGTGTGTGTGTGTGTGTGTGTGTGTGTGTGTCCTTGTCGATGCAGAGGGGCCTCTGGATGAATATCCCAGTGAGTTACCTGTGACATATTTAATGGTGACCTGGCATTCCGTAGCGGAGTGAAGTCACCAGAGGGATTTAAATCCAACCCCGTGCGTTTGATTAGCCAGAGGACCGATCAGCCGTTGTTGGATCAGAGGGTCGTTGGGGGAGATGTTCTGCATGTTCTGTGGTGACAGGGAGCCGGTTGAAACCTTGCAAAGTGTCCTTGGAAGGAAAATTTAGCCCAACAGACATTTCTACCTAAGAGGGAGTCTAAATGACCAGTAGATTTTCTTTTGTATTGCTGTCGAGTGCCAGATGGGTCCTCAAACATTTGAAACCGTTTTACAGAAAGGAAATTTATGCTGAATTTCCAATATCATCAATATGCAATATTACGGCAAGTGAACCCGTGGACCCCATTGACTTCCATAGTATTTGTTTTCCTACTATTGAAGTCACTGGGGTAACTGTCAATTACCGCCATTCTTTAAAATATCTTTCTTTGTGCTTAGCAGAATAAAAAAATCATACAGGTTTGGAACAACGTGATGGTGAGTAAACGATGACACAATTTTCATTTTTGGGTGAACTATCTCTTTAAAAGAAAGTAACCTATACTTCCAATTGTAAACTGGTCCATGGCACTTACAGTAGTTCTCAGCTTTGTGTGGGTTTTTGGGAACGGAACAGTAGATATGCAGATCTACAGGGACCGCAAGGATAGTGTACGACCGATTGTGGTGGGCTGAGCAAAAATGCCAGGGCCCTTTTTTTGTCCCAGTCCAGCCTTGGTCACGCTGTGTCACATCAATGCCCAAAAGGTGCATGCTGTTCTCCCCACTGTTTCTACTGTACATCCCCCCCCCTTTTGTAACAGCGCAGCAGAGCCGGCCTTCTGGACGGAGCCGCACACAACGGGGTCTCTGTGTCCAATCTCTTCTGCAATGGAATTCTATTAATATCCTGTTGGCAGCTGTCTGTGAGGAGCTGTGATAATGTTCCTTTGTTGTACCGAGGGTTGGGTTTCATGGGTATGGATACGAGCCTACATCTAGCTGTCGGAGGCCTTTGACTGATGGCTCGCGTGGCTGCAGGGCCGACTGTCTTGCAGGGATCTGTTTGCATCACGGTTCCTTTGGCGTGATGTCTGGTAGCTTTTTTTTTTTTTCTCATCGCTTCCCCCCGGGCGGATTTTGTCGCAGTTATTCTTAAGACAGCGACATGAAATAACATGCAATCGCCCTGCGAGGAGGGAGGGAAGGAAATGTCCCAAATGTAGTTAAGCGCATCTGGCTCATGTGCACAAACAACAACAACTGGGCGGAGGTGTTTGTGCGAGAGGAGACGGTGACCTTGAGCCAAGCTCTGGAAGAAATGGCGCGAAGCGAGTGTCCCAAAGCGCTGAGGTGAATGTGGAGTCCTGTCAAAGATGAGGAATGTTGTCGTGCTGTTGTCTCGTAATGAAAGAAGCGATCATTCTCCTGAGAGCATCAAAAGAAACGCTGCCACCGAGCCCGGAGAAATGAACTGCTCAAAGGTTGCATTTCACAGCCATCTTGTTGTTCTCCTTTCTTAAAAAAAAGCCAGTGGAAAGAGCGACCCGCGGTCCATCACGAGACAAGTGATGGACAAGTTAACTGTGGAGTCATCTTTTACCTTTGCTCTGAACTACCTTCGGCCGTTCATTAAAGGCGCTTCATTTAAGTGCATATGCATTTCACGCCAGTAAAATATCACAATTTACAGTTTAACTAGTCACACGGCCGAGGTCAATCTGTCGTGAAAGCAATCTCTTGGAAACTTGTTAAAATAAAATCTGTGTATAAAAAATAATGATTAGAGACAGTAATAAGCAGTCCAAAAAATGCTAATGCTGATTTGTAAAGAAACAAAAACGGGCTGTGACGAGCAGAGAGTGCACAGGTAGGTGGACTGGCAGGTCACCTGTCCACTACAGACGGCCCCATCCAGATGTGGATGCCCTCTCTCTGATGGCCCTTGGGGAGTGACTAAAGATCTATAGAGGTCTATGAAAAAAATAATCATACTTTTCTCTATTTTCCTGGTCTCAATCTATGATTTCAAGTCTTTTCCAAGACAGCGTGCTGTTTATTTAGTAAATGATGAGTCATTTAAAGTAAAATACCTCGAGGTAGGGTTAGTTATCTCTAGCGCAGCAGTACACAGCATCTCTACGGCGTAAACAGAATCACCTCCACTGATTGCAAAAAACCCAAGATGGCATGATGGTACAAAGCAGGGAGGGGTTAAATGGCATCGAAATGTTTGGATCCCTTCCTCGCCATCCAAGACAGTGACAGTGACTTATGGTGACACCCCCCAGCCTGTTTTGCTTAGACAGTTAAATGACAAATGGTCCTGCCTGCCAGCCAACATCTGTTGTTCGTCTGCAGCCCACACTGCTGCTGCCCGGGCGGCGCCACGCAGACTGCTGCCCTTTAATGCCAGCCTCCCACAGCTCAGTCACACAATTACAGCCAATGGGACGAGCAAACAGCGTTATCAGAGCTCCTTCAGCCTCAATCACAGCCAACCCTTCACGTGGTCGCACTGCTGCAACCGGTGTTTAAAGAATGACTCCTTCTTGGTGGCTTGAGTTGAATCGGTTGGAGTGAAAAGGGTGTCAGTAAATACGAGAGTGATGTTCACTTTAAAATATGTTAGAGTTTTTGGTCTTGGTGGGTGGTACTGCCCGACGTCAATCTAAAAACCTTTAATTAATGTGTTGATGCTCCGGTTATTTTAAGGGTTAAATATACCAATGCAAGGCTCAACTATCCTTTGCTCGCCTGCTCAAACAATGAAATATTTATTATGTTGGGTGAAGGTAAATACAACATGATTTTGACTCATTCAAACATAACCCTTTGAAATGTGTTATTTGAATGGGATTAAATACTGTTAATTGAAGGAGTTAAAATAGTTAAATAGAATGAATTAAAGAGAAAAAATGTGTATTACTAGCTTCACGCAGATATAATTATACCATTAAAACAACTCTTCCCTCCAGAGACTTGTTCATCAAAGTGAATCTAATCTAAATAAATATCAGGTTTTTGAACATTTGCATGCTATGTTTTTAATACAAATAGTTTTTATTGCCCAAATACACAAATTCCTTTTGATTTTAATTATTTTTTAATAGTCTGTTCATTTTCCAACTGGCTATTGGCCACATAATATTTACATACAACAGCTTTCTCAATGGATTGCACTACTCACCTGCCCCGTCCCCCCAGCTGCCTCCAATAGCCTCACCCCCCCACTCGTATTTGTACTCCCAGGGTCCCCTGCTGCAGATGTCAGATTGTCATTGTCCTTCCCCCTGTGCGAGTCTCTCATGGCTCTCTTATGACTTATGACTTTGCCTTCTCTTGATTTTTGCCCGCTCCCAGTTGGAGTCGCTTTGAGTTCTTTTTGTTCATTACTTTTGGGGGGCAGAAAAGAGCCATGTTTTTTCATCTTAAATCTTGTCTCGGGTGTCAGTCTGTGCTCTTGAGTGCTAACGCAGCCTCAAACTGTGGAAGACAGCGTGAGAAATGAGAAACGTACTGAAGACCAAACCAGATGCAAATCCGTCACTAGTACTCGTCACAGTATCCATTAACGTACAGGATAACGAGTATATATAATCACACTGTAGGGTACACTCTACTCAATGCTTGGCTTACAGCAGTTTAACAAGCACAACTTTGTTAGAGTGCATTTGTATCACCATTTAAGTTTGAATGCATCCATTTGAATGACTAGTGGTTAGTTTGGTCACATGAATAGAGCTGAGAGGGTGAGAGCTTGTGTCAGTGATGAAGCTGTGGGAGCATCTGGCCAGCACTCCAAATGGATAGAAAGAATCTTGAATACTATCAGAGAGGAAACATGGGTTGTTGAACCAGAAAATGATCCAATTGAAAGAAAAACACAATATGTCCTGAAAGTATATAAGTAAACTGAATGTTATGGTTTACATTTGACATCTCAACCATCCGTCTAAATTCTAAAGCAAAGCGTTCCATCTGGCCTTTGAGACTCTGTAGAGATGCCCTAATTACTCAAGTGCTCAAATGAGCTGTCTAATGCAGAATATAAATGGATGAGAAATGATTGCACCATTACTTTGGTGTACAAAATAGCAGCAGTTCAACTTAGCGAGGAGGAGAAAATGGAAATCTAAGACATTATACAAATCTGAAGATGAAGAGTCCATTCTAGCACTTGAAATTAGCAAAACAAGCGTACAAATTAGAAATGGGTGCAAAATATGTGCATAATTGATAAAAAACAATGGTGCCAGCTTGTGGTTTTATTTCAAGTTCAGTTCAGTTTTCTCCCCCAAAAAAAATCCTGATTATGCATTCTCTCACAGCTAATATTTGTCCTCTGTCGGTGGAATTAGCTGTTAAGTCAAGGTGAAATGGCGGCGTGTTTGGACGCTCGGTAATGCACCGGTTCTTTTGGCGATTATAGAAGGAGAGGAGCAGCCATGTTTAGGGACTTATCTGCAGCCTCTTTTCATTTCTGATGGTTTTATTATGCTCTCCCCTTCATGGATCACCCTCTCACAGGCACAATGCTGCACATTGCTGCATACTTACCACAGAGGTTAAACACACAGCACGGGCTGCTGTCGTTGAGGAGCCCGAAAGCAGCAGTTCCCAAATGATGTCCGTTCTGCTTGAAGCTGCATTAAGCTTTAAAATTGTGGGTTTAAACGAGAAGAACGTCTCATCCATCAGGAAGGGTTCCCCTCATATGAGTTTCAAGTGGTGTCTCATAGTTCCCCATGACGACTGTTCTTTACCATTAAGTTAGCTTTACAAAGCCTGCCCATTTTAT